>NC_056751.1:42290915-42445915 GCF_019279795.1 Protopterus annectens | reverse complement strand
CTTTTCACTGTTTGAAAAAATTTTTTAAGGAAGGTAGGAAAAGTGGAATGGAAGGTCGTTTGCCACCACTGGTCCAGGATAAAGCATTTGAGAGATTTAGTCATTGTAAGCTATTTAAGAACTTGTGGTGCTGAATTGTGAGAATACCTACATGAAAGGTTTTGGTAAGAGGTTTCCTGCTTCAAGATCAGCAGTAAGATGATGGGTCAGGCAGGGGTACTATTGGAAGTACAAAACTGTAGAGGAGAAATAAGAACTAGAATGTTTAGCAAGGATATGAGAAAAATGAATGCTTAAGCTTACTATTGAGCTGTAGGAGGAAATTTGTATAGATGTAAGTGCTAGTGAATGTGTAGTGGAGAGGATTCATTTTAAGTAGGGTTTTTAATATGTAGGAGTTTATTTTTGGAATGTACATATTGCTACAGTACGTGGGGAAAGTTATTTTGCAGGCACGGGATGGTATGCTGATGAAGTGATCAGGCTACTAGGTGGGAAGAAAGAAGAGGGCATGGCTGATAGGACAACTGAAAAATTTGTATTTATTATGCTATTTCTTTTTTTTCCTGCTAACTACCAGCAGACCATAATTAAAAAGAAAGCCTCCAAAGAACATTAGGAGATACTGAACCCAGTGTTTATTTTACTTTTTGAAAAATAATCTGGAGAGAGAGGTAGGGTTAAATGAATGAGAACCAGAGTCCGCTATAATTCTATGACAGCGTTTTTGAATAGCATGTGAATAAGAAGAAGAATGGGAGTCAGAATAACAACATATAGATTAAACCCTTCAGGAATAAAAACGGGGCGTGGAGGACAGGGTAAAACAAAGTACTCAGTGCTAGCAGAACAATATTTTGGGTTGAATTTTGTCAGGATAAAATAAATTTACTAAAATGAATTCATTAAAATGGAATACCAAAGTACATATTGGATTTAAATATTATATTATCATGTAAAGTTAGAGATGAAGGATTAACTTCAACTGTATCTTTAAGAGTGAATGGCTGTGTGTGAGAAAATTATGTCAAAGTAGGAACCATTTCCCACCTACTATTTGAAAGTTGTCATGTTTGGAGAATTGGACTAATGGTAATGAATATGGATGCTACCTTTCAATGAAATCTATTTTGCTATAAAGCAGTGGTATATGTTGTTTGAAAAAGAAGGTTCTAAAGAAAAGTATGTGTGACAAAGCAGTTGTCAATGGCACCCCAAAGCCATTGGTTCTTTGTTTCAGTTCCATGCTGGAGTGACTTTTGTAAAGGGTCTGCATGACATCTATGCGTGTTTTTTTGCTTTGTACTGCGGTTGTGGTGCTGCGGTAGCATTGTCGCCTCACAGTTACACGTTGCCCATTCGATTCTCAGTTAGAGCATCTTCTGTGTGGCGACATGCGTGAATGGGCGCTCCTTCGTGGAAGGTTGTGCATTAGGCCCAGCAAGCCAGTACGTAAAAATCTACTGCCATTCATTAGCGGACCGGAGTTCCGCTGTGGTGACCCTTAACCGGGAAAAGCCGAAAGAAGACTTCTGTTTGTTCCCAATCCCGCAGTGTCCTAGATGTCATTCCTGGGTTTAGTTTCTTGCTTTGCACCTACTAAATGTCAGGATAGGTACCAATTCCCCGAACTATAGTATCTGCTTGCTACAGTTTAAACTGAAGGTTTTTCTTTTTTTTTTTAATAACTCTCTAAGAGCTTGGTGTTCCTAGTACATAAACTTTAGCAACTGTTTGTTATAAAGGTAGGAAGTAGTTTGATGCAGTTTAAGGCAAAAGGAGAGCTTATTTCTTTTTTCTCCTCTTAGCTGAGGGAGGAGAGGTGGGGATGGGGTGCAGAAACAGGACCTGATTAGTTTCTGCATTTCAGGAGAAGTCCAGATGAAACCATTCATATTGCTTTAATAAAGTTTTTTTGCATACTGTTTGGAAATTGCAGTTTGTGTTTTTATTTTATTTATGCCTGACAAGTGATGTATAGTGAAGTTTCGCAATGAGAAGTTATTTTAGTGTAGACAGAGCATCGTAAGTCCAAATTGTTAAGCCAAAAGTTCAGGGGGAAACGAAGTGCCTGTTCACGTAAGATAAACTCGGACTTCGCCTTCGTGACTAAACCATGCCAGCCGTGGGTAAGTGCACCATTACCCTCACCCAGCCGTAGGTTATTGCTATATTATAACAAGTCCTCATTTTTATCACATTTTCTGTGCTTTTCATAAGGAAAAATTGAATTAGTGGACTCCTTGCCAGTCATATGAAGCCATATAATAGGTAGTGTTTTCCTTTTATTAAAGGAAAGCTATATAATAGGTAGTGCTTTCCTTTAATAAAATTCTCTTCAACTACATATAGTATTATGTATGGTTCTGTTTCCAGTTTTGACACCTCTGTATAAAGACATGCTTGTGAAAAATGAGTGCTGAACATGTAGGTTCCAAACATGAAAGTAAACAACCTGTTGTGAAACACTAAACTTTTGTGGTGGCATTTTAATGAAATCTGGACCTCAAGTTCAGTTGACAGAAGAATACAATTAGTATCAACTGTCTGGTTTGAAATAAACTGCCGTTTAATTAGAAGAGAGAAATAACTGTATTTTAAAATGCAAATAAACCCTCATTTGCTTAGGAAAAAAAAACAAAAATAGTTGTATTTCACAATGGGAGACATAGTCATAAGGCAGTCATTTTGGCACAGCACATTTCTATATAGATGTTATGGCTCAGAGGGGCAATGTAAGCTTAATCTTTATCTCACAAAGTTTCTGCAACTGTACGTTGTACAGCCATCTGAATCATCCATATGGCCCATTACTGATGTATGCAGAAGCTAAGAGAACAGCAGCTGAATAATAAAGGGAAATGTAGTAACAATGGAAATCAAAACCAGAATAAGAAAAACATTGGTGTCCTTATATTCATCTGTTGCAGTGTTCTTAACATGGGGAGTTCTCCACCTTAGGCGACTCTTCGTCTGCCACTATACAAAAGTCTTTCACTACTGTAGGATGCGTGGTACATCACACACTCACACACACACACCTACTTCAGGACTTCTCTGCCGCCAGTCCAAATGCCACCTTCAAATGTCAGTCTGCTCAGCGAGCCGCTAGCTGTGTTCCAACGAATTTCTCAGATAAGTGCCCCATTTGGGAAATCTTGTTTCTTTTGCTACTGTTTTCTGATAGGGTTCATGTCATCCAAAAAAGGTAAATGCCTGTGTGGAAGACAAATTCCACATAAAGATAGCAATCTTCAGTGTTTGTTCTGTGTAGGGCCTCCCCACAACCATAAATTCTTTCCCATTTGCCAGGCCTTTGTGCCCAACACCCTAAGAAGTAGACTTTCCTCCTTAGCCATTTACTTAGAAAACTAGCGCTTAAAGTTACAAGCTAAAACCGTGATGGAGGGATCCTTGGGGCCTGAGGTTGAGTCATTCGCTAAGCAGAAGGCCAAAAAGCCAAGGCCTGAAGCTTCTGCTATGCCTGTTACTATGGACATCTCTCCTTAGGTGGATGAGAGCCCAGAGATATGTACGGTTCCTGGTTCCAGATAACAGGCCGAGCCCACTGTTGAGGCCAGCTTGGATCCTACCACAGGCACATCCTCAGAGGCTGAGTAGGCATCCATCTCAGATGTACAGGAGAAATTGAAACTTATGATAACCGAAGGCTCTAAGGAGAAATCTAAGATCTGGTGTGGGAGGAAATTCAATCAGATATTATTGAATGTAGGTTTACGTCCCGACTTCTTGCATTACATTGGGCAGACCTGCATCAAAAGAAGAGCAGAAAACTAAACATTTGTCTCCTGCATAGGAAATTCGCCCAAGGCCTTTACAAAGCCCTTATGGTCCTTAAGCCCCACTCAGGTGTTTCCCCTGCACAGCATCTCCACATAAGAGTTGGGGAAGAGGTTTCTTCAGATGAAGCAGTATCCTCACAAGATGAATCTGTGGACTATTCTTCACAGATCCCTCCCCTCTGGACTCTGCTTCCCCAGAGGAGGACTCCAATGGAACTGGCTCACCCATGAAAGAACTCTCTTTTGGTGAGACCCTAGTCAAATGAGAGATCATTTCAAATGGGGTAGCACTCAGATATCTGAAGTACAAAAGAAATACTATAACCTTCTGCAGGTGGAATCACCCAGCCCATCAGCTATTCCTCCTGTGTTACCTGCTTATCTAAATGCCTTTGCTTCTGCCTCCAAGGCCTCTGATTCCCAGCCTCCAGCCTTTAAGTAGTCTGGCCAATTTTACAAGGTCCCTGAGGACTATAAGTTCCTGTTTAAATGTCCTTCAGCAGACCCATTGTTTATTTCAGTGGCTTCAGACAAACCATCCAGGTTACTGCCTTCAAACTCTCTCCTTCAGATAAGGACAGCAGGATCCTGGAAATGCTGAGCAAGAAAGTGTACACTTCAGCCACCTTGGCATTTAGAGCCATTAATTACCAAACACAGATGATCAAACTTGCCCTAGAGTCTATGTCTCAACTCTTCCAGGTCATTTCTTATTTGCCTGACTCAGAGAATAAAACCTTAGCTACATCCTTGCTTGGAGCCTCCTCACAGGTAGCCTGCCACTCCATCAAATGCAGCGATGATACTGCAGAGGCTTCTGCCAGGACAGCTGCTTCTGGCTCTGTCTTAAGGAGATTCTTCTGGTTAAGAGTTCAGCCATTACCAGAGGACATTAAATCTAAGTTTATGGATGCCCCTTTGGACAACTCTGCATCCTTTGACCCTGCAGCTGCTAATTTATTTAAATCTCTGCAGGAAAAGGTAAAGGAATTACAAGAATTGAAACACATATTTGTCTCTCCAGTGCCTAAATTTCAGCAAAATTACCCAGCAAAAACTCCTGCCCTACTTCACCTAAAACAAAAAAGGATGGTAGGAGGCCTCAGCAGTTCAGGGCTGCCCTTGCAACTCCTGCTCAGAAGCGGCCCTTTCCAGGCAAGCCTGGTTCCCTCTGACTGCCCAAACCACTTCACCCATATTCTGCTTTCCCAGCACCCCTCTCTGTCTCTGGCAATCTGGGAAAGCATAATTGAAGACTCTTGGGTTCCCTTGATCATTTAAAAAGGATAGCAAAATGGATCCAAAGATAGGCACTGCTCTTGAAGGTTAATACCACAAATGTATTTAAGCTTATGTGATCCACAATACAGCTTTTCATCTGCATAACTTAGACTTCATCAGAATCTAAAATACAGAAATCAAGTGCTGCTTTTAAATAAATCTCCCCCTAATGTAAAAAACCAGGTATATCACACAGGTAAAAATGTTTAAAATCAGCAATAAATACCCTTTTGTCTTGTCATTGATCAGGAACCACACCTGGGTCTCCCACATTCTACCACTGAACCACATTTTTATGTAAAACACAACATAAGTTGAACTCAGTCCAAAAAGATATATACTACCTAGATCAGAGTGAAGCGAGATTTTCCTAAAGAATGATATGTAGAATGTATATATATATGACAAGGCTCTGAGATATATGTAATATATTAATATAATATAATGTGCATTTTTTATTTTTATTATTTTTTTTTTTTTTGTTATTTTTTATGTTATTTTTATTTATATTATTCAGTTTTTTACTTTTAATATACCATCTTTTTTCTTTTCTTAGCTGATTCATGGAACATATATGGATGAGTTTTTAATGTTTTAAATATTTTTTAAATGGAGGAATACATGATTATAGAGATCCTATCAAGCTTTTTTTTTTGTTTAAAGTGATGTTCAAAGTTTTTAGTTTAGTGTAAAAAAAAGTCTGTGAAGCCTTTGGCGAAACTTACTTATTTGGAATAAACAATTTGCTAACTTACATTTATTTTTTTTTTTTTTGAATTTTTCATTTCATTTATTTGCTCAGAAGTCAGTCTGATTTTTGGACTGAGTTTTACTAGTGTTTTAGCGTGAGTATCCTACCTCAACTAACAGCAGCTCTGAGTTTTGGATTTGTGCACAACATAAGTTGAACCAAATGGTGGGTGCTGACCAAGCAGTCATTTCTGAACTCACTGGCAAGGAAAGGAATCCCTGGAGGGGATGATACCAGAGGGCTTCATTGAGTTCATTCTGAAGATGTTGGACAGAGGTCATTACATATTGAATTTGTTGCTCCTGAGGACTTTAACCGCTTTGAACGTATACAACATTCAGGTACTGTTAACCATGATCATTTTAATCCTAGGCAGACAAATGAGGATGCCTTTAATGTTAATTTTAAAATTTGGTTGGACCAGGACATTTCTTTGAGGGCAGAATACCACCATAACCATGAAGGGGTGGAAAATGATAATGTAAAACGCTATATTTTACTTCTGTAACATAAATTATTCAAACTAAGGGGGTTACAACTTGATAATATATTTTTAAAAGAATGTGTCTGAGTTAAGAGTTCCTAAGGGGCTCAGGTACTACAGAGTTCCCAATGGGGTAGTATCTCGGATCCCCTTGCACGAAGAGCTTATAGAGTTGTTTAACAAACAGGGATTGGAACTCTTGGCAGTCATAGAGAGAATCAAAAGAATATTGGTGTTTTAAAATTAGAAACAGAAATTTAAATAGTAGAATTAGAAATAATTTTTTATTCAGTGTGTACGATATGGAATATGCGCATGTGTTTAATAATGTGGATATTCACACCAGCAAGATTAAGTTAAGGAAAAATAAAAAAAATGGTTAGGGACAAGTTGGATTATGAAACAGGGAAGATGTTTCCCATTAATAAGAAATTTAAAACTGTAGTTAGAGATAGTTCTTCTCCAGGACAAACTAGGAGAGACCCACCCCCTCACGCCCACCCCCCTGCACCCCCAACAAGATTATGCCTGCAATAACGAAGAGGTGTTTACGAATGTGGAAAGTTTAGGCTGTGAAAATGACCATGGTGAAAATCAAAATGGCATTAATTTGGATGACCCTTTAGAATTTCCACCTATCCGCAGATCAGAGAGGTTAGCCAGCAGGACTCACTCTCTTCCAGAGCCACAGAGAAAGTATCATAATTCACATCGGGGGGGCATTTTAAGAGAGGACAGAAAAAGAGAGGGGGGATGCAGAGAACACTGGAGGCACGTTTAAATCAAGTTAATAGTTCTTCCTTGTCTGTAATTATTCAAAGACACTATTTATAACTACTGTTCCTTTAAGGTGACTGATGAACATTTTTCTTTATTTGAAAGAAGCTTTACATTTGTCCCTACTCCAAAATACAAAGTAGCTGATAGTTTGATTGAGTTCAAGCTATTTATTAGGAAAATTAACTTTGCTTTACAACACCAGAGGTTGAACAGGAGAGAAGCCATTTAAGACCTGGTGGTTATTCTGATTAACCTAAAGGAAAAAAGTATAGCTTTGCTTAAACCCCACCCCATTGTACAGGGTTTTTTCGAATGCATGTGAACAAGATATACATTTTATAGAGACGCTAAAATGAAGAACAAGAAGTTCATCCTTACTAAGAATGAAGAGAACTTGTTAGAAAATCTTAAAAGGGACCATCTTGTTAGATTTATGAAACCTGACAAGGGTGGAGGGGTGATATTTGACAACCACAAAAACAAGGAGGCGATGTTAAAATTGTTGAATAACAAAGAGGTTTCTGAAAGGGCCTCCATTAATGAAGTTAACACCTCATATAGAAATATAGACTATTTTCTTGAAGACGTTTGCAGCATGGGATAGACCTTAACACATACAAGTTTTTAAAGAATCAGCATCCAAAAATACCTGGTTTTTGGCATTCCAGAATTACATAAAATTTAGCTCAACTACCTTTTAGGCCTATTGTGGCAGCAGCAGGTGCCAAAATTCACCCCTTTGCCTTATTTGTAGATAAAGCACTAAAACCATTTCAAAACACTCCAAGTCACAGTATTAGAGATTCCTGGGATTTCCTGGGAAGAATTAAACCTGAGTATTGGGATAAGGACCGCACATTTTTAACCATTGATGTGGTAGACAATTTTTCTAGTATACCCCAAAAAGGGGGTTTAGACATGTTTAATGAGGCATTGTTACATTTGGAATTTTTGAAACCTGGAAAAATCAAAATCATTATGGAGTATATGGGAATTGTCTTTTCTAACAATTATGTCTGGTTTGAGGATAACATCTTTAGACAGAGAAAAGGGTGGCAATGAGGACAGCTTGTGCCCCCATTTCTGCAAACCTCATTATGCTGACTTGGGAAAAGGAGTATGTGTTGCACTCCCCATTGTAGGAACATATAAAACTGTACTTGAGGTTCCTGAATGATATTTTTATTATATGGGGTGAAGACATCCCACCAATTGAAGTTTTTCCCATTTTTTTAAGATTTACACATCAAATAGGAAAAAATACTATCAACTGCCTAGATGTTACCCTAAGCAACAATAATGAGGCTTTTAACTCTAATATATATCAAAACCCACATTTTCCAATAACTACCGTTATTTTGGCAATGCCTACCCTCTTTTTCAAAAGAAGAGTTTGGTGAAAGGCCAGTTCATTAGGTTGGTCAGGATGATATCCAGTAAAGATACATTTGATGTGGAAAGGAAAAAAAAAAGAAATAATGTGTTTTTAGAAAGGGATTATCCACATGAACTGGTAAAAAACATTAGTGATTATGTTTATGACAACTGAGGAAACAAATGTAAACCTTTACTGGGAGAAGGTTTAACAGGTGTGATGTCCAACAATACACATACACTCCCAGAAAAGATTAGTGTAGATGGAGAGAGTTTTTTAGAAGAGGGTGCGGACAAGAGAGAATTTACAAGAGCCCTGGTTTTAGAATATAGTGCATGATCCACTGTCATTATGAATGCTGTTGAAAAATATTGGGGGCTTTGGACATGTGATGAAAAAGTGAAAGAAGTGGTGGAGAACAGACCTTTGTTCACATATAAAAGAGCACCCAATTTAAAGAATATTTTGGAAAATAACACAGGCAGTAAGGATACAAAATAGGTACGAAACAATGCGGTAGCTGTGCACAATGTACACACATTTTAGAACAATCAGTTGTTTACTTGAAAGAGGCAGCTATGACTGTTATATACCTTAGGCATGGAAATTGCACTGGTAAAGGAGTGGTCTGTTTAGCTACCTGTAGTACACACCCAGGTTTTATGTCGGGAAGACCAAGAGATGCCTTAAAAAGCGAATTTATGAGTATGGGTATAAAATAGGAGCTAAAAATGTCAACAACTCTTAATATAGACACTCCATTAAATGCTGTAACTATAAAGGGTTTTTGTTTTGTATATTAGAGAATGTGACAAGAAACCCAAGGGGTGCATGGAAAGATCATTTGGAGGCAAGGGGGGTTATGGTGGCAAGTAAAGCTGCATGCCACACATTATCCAGAAATTCATGACAACTTGTCCCTTGTTCCATAGTTAAAAATAAGACTTAATAAATACTAGCATTTGTTCTTTGGTGTTTTTTATTTTTTTTAGAAATTATATATATATATATATATATATATATATGCATATATATATATATATATATATATAAAATATATATATATATATACACATATATATATATATATATATATATATATATATATATATATATATATATATATATATATATACGTATATATATATATATATATATATATATATATACATATATATATATAATATATATGTATATATATGTGTGTATATATATATATATATATATATATATATATATATATATATATATATATATATATATATCTTTTTTTTATGTTATGTTTTACATAAAAAATGTGGTTCAATGGTAGAATTCTCACCTACCATGTGGGAGACCCGGGTTTGGTTCCTGACCAATGACAAGACAAAAGGGTATTTAAGTAAAGTTGAATTTTATAAGTTTATTGCTGATTGTAAACATTTTACCTGTGTGATATACTTTTAAGACCTGATTGCAGGCTTTTTACACTAGGGGATTTAGTTAAAAGTGTTACTTGACTTGTGTATTTTAGATTCTGATGAAATCTGTTGTATGCAGATGAAAAGCTGTATTGTGCATTACATAAGCTTAAATAAATTTGTGGTATCAACAGTCAACAGCAGTGCCTATCTTTGGATTCATGTTGTATCTAGTGGTTTTGCTTTTGTTTGGATTATCTAGCTGGTTCCCCAAATTGTTGCATCATTCAAAAACAATACTTTCTGGTATGGGATTCCCTGCTTTCCTTCAGGGGCTCCCCTCAGCCACCAAAGGAACAACTACCCTCCTTTCCAGAGGTACTTCTAGACCTATAGAGACAAGGGACCATTCAGGAAGTTCCTCAAGACCAAAAAGGAAGAGGTTTCTACTCCACAATGTTCCTAGTGTCAAGAAGGATGGTCCTTGGAGACCCATTTTGGATCTGCCTCATCTCAACACCTTCCTGAAGGTACCCACCTTCCGTATGTTAACTCTTCAAACTTTGTCCCCTCTTATTCTGCCACAAGCCTTCTTGGCCTCCTTGGATACCAAACATGCATACATACACATTCCCATCCACCCCAACTGCAGAAAGTTTTTACATTTCTCTGTGGCTTCCTGGCATTTTCAGTTCTCTGCCTTGCCCTTTGGACTTTCTAATGCGCCAAGGCTATTTACAAAATGTCTAGCCCCTGTGATTGTATACTGCAGGCTTCAGGGCATCCATGTTTTCACTTACCCGGCTAATCTCCTCTTTATGGCAACCTCCCCAGAGATCCTAGAGCAAAACATCCTTTTTGTCATTTCTCTTCTACAACATCTGGGATTCACCATAAACTACAAAAAAATCCCTTCTCTTCCCCTCTCAGGATCACATTTTTGTCGAGTGCAGGATTCAGACAGACCTCATGAGAGCCTCTGTCCCTCCTCAGAAGCACAAGACCTCACGTCCTACTTCAAAAACCTTCTGCCTGTTCACCACATCTCAGCCAGAGAGTTCCTCAGGGTATTGGGATTCATGGCATCCACTGTTCTAATGCTACCTTTGGCAAAACTTCACATAAGAATACTCCATTGGTTCCTAACGTCAGTTTGGATGCAGCATTTGCATCCTCTGGACTTTCCAGTTCCTCAGTGGTGGATCCAACAAGTGTCCCACAATCTGGGTCTCCTCTTGCAATGTCTGCCACCAGTCCAGGAACTGTTCACAAGCACTTCAGATATAAGCTGTGGGGCAGCTTTCAGAAACTTGAAAGTTTGAGGGGTATGGTCCTCCTCTCAACAAAGGGAATACATCAGTGTAAGGGAGACAAGGGTTCTGCTGCTATCCATTCAGACCTTTCATCCTGCCTTCATCCCAGGACCTTTAAAACTGTTCATATACAATATGATGGTCCTCTGGTATGTGAACAAGCAAGGGGGAATTAAATCCTACCTACTATGCAGGCTGGCTCTCCAGGTTTGGGAGCTGGCAGTCCAGTATTGGGTAACTCTTCAGGCAGTGTACATTCCAGCCAGCCAAAATTGTGTGGCAGACAGGAACAAGGTTTAAGAGGCAAGATTTGAATGTGCTATATAATGCTTAACTGACAATGACTCAATGGTTTATAAGTGATGTGTAATGTTTGAAACAACAGTTGTTTCAATGGTGTCTGTGATGTAAACTCTTTGCAACTAAAGTGGTATCATTCTGTATGTTTTTCATTTATATAAATGCAAGATTGCCTTTGTCATATGTGAAAATTTAATAAAGATGTTTGGAGGAAAAAAAAACCCTGTCACCCACAGAGTCAACTGGAGGGTAGACAAGTGGGGATGGATAAGAGTTCCTTTGTCTTGTGTGAGAAGGTCCACCCTTTGAGGTAACTTGTGGCGATTGCCCTTGGCTAAATGCAGGAGAAGAGGGAAACAATGCTGTCTTGACCAAATGGGAGTCACCAGCAAGATTTTTGGTTTGCCTTGCTTAATTCTGAACAGGGTTTTCGGAATGATTGGAAGGGGGGGTGCATACAGAAACATCCCCTTCTAAGAGAATGAAAGGGTGTCCACCTTCCAGTCCAGAGGGTGTGGGACTCTGGCACAAAACTGTGGAAGTTATCTGTTTATTTGTAACAGAAAGAGATCTACTCGAGGCATACGCCACCGGTGGAGAATGTCCACAAACACATCCCTTTGAAGCATCCAATCATGGGATTGTTTCACTGTTGCAGTCATCATACTTGGGTTATCTGCCTGGAGGTAGCCCTCAGTCAGTCCAAATACCAGAGACTTAGTATTTCTGCGTCGGTTGCTGCCGCTCCAGGACTGATGTCAGGTCGTCAGGGTTATAAAAACAGGCAGTGACTCCATTACATCAGTCTTTCTTGCTGAGGAGCCCGAAGAAGAAGCAGTTCACACGAGTGCCGGTCGGCCACTACCTGAGTTTTTGTTTCCGAATTGAATCATCCTGAAATCTTCTAAAGCTAAGTATCCCTTTTTTCATGCTCTAACCGATGTCAGAAAAAGTTAACAATTGTCTCGCCTGTGGAAAGCAAATACCACACAGAGATTTCCATTCTTACTGCATCACCTGTTTAGTCCAAGACCACGACGTACCTTGCTGTCGGTTTTGTGCCTTGTTCAATGCCCGAACTGTTAAGTCATCAGGCCCTTATTGTCACTAAATACTTTCGCTCTCGATCTCCGTATTCTGAAATGGCTTTGGTAAGCCATCCGACTACTGATCTTCCGAAAAAACATAAGGATAAAGACAGAGACAGACTGCACATTTCCAAAACTGCCAACGACACTTCCGTTAAGCTAGTCGCCAGTTCACCAGTACTCAGTGAGGTGCTTTCGCTGTCCCTAATGCCTGCTTCTGTGGCTTCTCAGGCCACTACCGAGACCAGTTCAGACTCCGGTATGCTGGGTGACTCTTCTTTGACTACGGAACCTGCAGATGTCTCTACCTTGGATGGGTCCAGAGCCACTGTGCAGGCATCAGCTTCTGAGGAAGTTCTTTGCACTACCAATATTCGACACAAACCAATGACTTCTTTCACGTCTTCAGTTCTGTCTAAAACTACCGAGTTTCTAAGGTCAAGAGTATGAGCTATGCCTAAAAAAACGATGACCCAGCCTCCAGCACCTGCTTCCTTGCCACAACATCAAAAGCTTAAAATGGCAGAAGACCTGATTATGTTGATTAGGTGGAGCCAGCCTTCCCCTGCTAAGAGAAAAAGAGACTTGTCCCCAGCAACCTTAACAGACCAAGAGTCCGATGACTCTGGGGTATCTGAATATGAAGACATGCCTTTATCTGCTTATGAGAATTCTGATGCAGAGGAATCCATTCCCTCTGCTTCTTTTCCAGAGTATTTTTCTTTTGGTGAAACCCTGCATACTTTAAGAGAGGATTTCCACTGGGAATGCCAAGACTATCCTCAGTCCAAAAACAGACTCAGGAAATTTTTAGATTTGCCACAACATAGACCTTTAGCAATACCCCCAGTTCTAGATGTTGTGGATGATGTCTTTATGGAATCCAGTCTAACTCCTGATACGTTACCCCCTGCTCCTAGGAAACCAGATGGGTACCACAGAGTTCCTGACTCTCACAAATTCCTTTTCAAAAATCCTACTGCTGACTCAGAGGTCATTCCCCAGGGGCCTAAAGGTATAAAGGCAACTGCAGCTAAGAATCCCACCCCTTCGGACAGGGATTCCAGAGCTTTAGACAGATGGGGTAAAAAAGTATACACCTCTGCAACCCTCGCCATTAGGGCATTGAATTGCCAGTTTCACATGCTGAAATACCAGCAACATATTATGGAACTTATTAAGCAAAAATTAGCTACCTTTACAGACTGTGCAGAAAATAAAGAATTACAAGAGCTTATGCATTCTGCAAGCCAAGTCAGCAAGCATACTCTGCAATGTGGCTTTGACACCCTAGATGCATCTTGCAGGGCAGCAGTCACTGGTTCTGTACTGAGAAGGCATACTTGGCTTAAGGAGCAAACCTTGCCAGACCATGTCAAATCAAAAGTACTAGACGCTCCTTTGAACAAAGGTAATCTGTTTAGCACCAAAGCAGAAGAGGTTCTTAAAAAGATGGAAGAAAAAGTTAAATCTATGCAGACAGTCAAAGATTTCTTGCAAGTGCAGCCTCCTAGATTCAGTAGGCATTGCCCCTCGAAGCATTGGTCCTTTCCAGCCCCCACAAGGCCATCTCAATCTAGACCCAGGGGAAACAGAGCCCCCAGACTATAGTCTCATGGTATGCAGAGATCTAAGTAATGGAGTGCCTCCACTTCAAAAACAGGGAGTGCTAAGCCACCCCCTTATGGAAAGATTTCACAATGACTTGTCAACTTCACTCCTCACCTCTGCCCAACTGCTTGTGTCCCTAGGAGGAAAACATGTCCGTCATGCAAAAATCTGGACTTCCATCACCAAAGACCGATGGGTCCTCAACATTGTATCCCAGAGGTACAAATTTTACTTCCATTCTCTGCCAACCCCAAAAGGGTTCCCAGACCTTCCTCCAAACCAGTGGGCAGAGGCACAACACCACGTTCAATCCCTGCTCTCCATAAGGGCAATTCAACCTGTTCCTGCAGAACAGATAGGTCAAGGGTTCTATTCCAGACTTTTCCTGGTACCCAGAAAAGAGGGCACTTGATGCCCAATCCTATTACTTTCCATTCTAAACACCTTCCTAGTGGTACCAAAATTCAAAAACCCTTCAGCAGCTTCTCCCTATGCTGGCCAAAGATGCCTGGTTAGCCACCCTAAACCTAAAAGAAGCCTATCTGCACATCCTTATCAGGGACTCATGCAGGAAATACCTACACTTCAGGCAGGATCTATGCATTATCAGTTCTCTGCACTTCCCTTTGGCTTATCCACTGCTCCCAGAGTATTCACAAATTGCCTGGCTCCAGCCATTGCCTACTGCAGACAAAGAAAAATTCAAATTTACCTGTACTTGCACGACTGCCTGATTCAGGCAGACAGTCAGGAAATGCTGTTGCAGCACCTGACATTTGTAAAGAACCTTCTAACTTCCCTGGGGTACACTATTAATGAAAAGAAATCAAAACTAGTCCCCAGTCAAAAGATTGTATTCCTGGGAGCAAGCTTGGACACAGCATCCCATATGGCATTCCTTACTCCAGAAAAACAAGCCTATCTGGCAGGCTACTTCACTCAAATGGTCACCAGAACCCAGCTATCCGTAAGGAAAATCCTGCAGGCCCTAAGGTTCATGGCCTCTTGCATCCTATTAATTCCATATGCCAGAATGCATATGAGGAAACTTCAGTGGTACTTAAAAAGTCTTTGGTGCCAACGTTCTCAGGACCTGGAAACTGTCATTCCTGTCATACCTTATCTAAGGACAGAGTTTCTTTGGTGGGCAGCAGCATGCAACCACAACAAGGGACTTCCCTTTACTCAACCCCATGCCTCCCAGACACTAACCACAGATGCATCAGACTATACCTGGGGGGCACACCTGGGTGACAAGTGCATTCAGGGCCACTGGAGCCCAAGTCAAATTCATCTGCACATCAACCAAAAAGAGATGCTAGCTGTTCAGCACACTCTAACAGCTTTCAGATCCCTACTCTCACCTGGACCCCTGGTAATAAAAACAGACAACACCACAGTTATGTGGTACAGCAACAAGCAGGGGGGAACCCACTCTGCAGGCTAGCCATGGCCCTGTGGAACACGGCCTTGGACATGCAGGTCCATCTGTAAGCTCAATTCCTGCCAGGCAAACAAAACTCACTGGCAGACTTGAGCAGAAATCTCCTAGACCCACATGAGTGGCAATTAGAACCCAGTACCTTCAGCCGTCTGATCCAGAAATGGGGTACCCCAGAGGTGGACCTCTTTGCCTCCCCCTGCAATCACCAGCTCAGCAAATTCTGCACCAGGACACCTCACCGTAGAGCCTGGAAAGTGGATGCCCTATTCTTCCAGTGGGTAAACCTCTCAATATATGCATTTCCCCCTCTGCCCCTTCTCTCAAGAATATTGCTCAATATAAGACAGAACAGACCAAGGACAATCCTGATTGCCCCAGACTGGCCACACCAGCACTGGTACCCACTACTGAGCAGCTTGTCACCGATGCCACCCTGGCACCTACCCCAGAGCTTGACCCTCCTCACTCAGCAGGAGGAACAGACCTTGCATCTGCAACTGCAAACCCTGAATCTTGCAGCCTGGATTATTCCTTGAATTCTCCCCTAGTGACCAGCCTAAGCAAGCAGGTACTGGACGTCATTCTGGAAGCCAGAAGACCCAGTACAAGGAAATCATATGCTGATAAGTTTAAAAGGTATTGCTCCTGGATTCAATCTAAAGGTGAGGACACAGCACTGCCCTCCCTACCTCTAATCCTGGATTCCTTAGCAGATCTACTACACAGAGGCCTATCCTTCCCCTCCATTAAGATCCATGCCTCTGCCATCTCGGCTCATTACAACACTGAGCCATCTTTCTTCTCTCACCCTCTCATCAAACAGCTCCTGAGAGGGGCAAACAACTTAAGGCCACCAAGGAGAGCACCCACCCCTGCTTGGGACCTTAACTTCGTACTGGAAAAGCTCACACTCCCCCTCTTTGAGCTTGCAGCATCAGCAGAGTTAAAATTCCTCTCTTGGAAAACAGCCTTGCTTCTGGCCATCACTTCAGCTAGAAGAGTGTCTGAGCTACAAGCACTTATGGCTGTGGAACCCTTCATTATTTTTCATGCTGACAGGGTCTCCCTCAGGACTACTCCTTCCTTTATGCCTAAAGTGGTGTCCAGCATGGCTCTCAACCAATCTATCCATTTGCCAACCTTCTTCTCTAATCCTCAAAATAAAGGGGAAAGGATCCTGCACTCCTTGAACATGCACAGACAGCTCAGATTCTGCCTGAATAGGACTAAGCCCTTCAGGAAATCTGACCAGTTACTACTCAGTTTTGCACCAGGGGCAGAGGGCAAGGCTATTTCAAAACAGACAATTTCCAAATGGATAGCACACTGTATCCATTTCTGCTACAAACACCATGGGAAACCAACCCCTCAGGGGGTCAGAACACACTCCACTTGGGCAACTTCTACCTTTACAGCATTCCTCAGGGGAGTCCCTACCAGAGACATTCTTGAAGCTGCTACCTGGAGTTCTGTACACACATTCACCAAGCATTACCACCTGCCTATATTTTCCAAATCCAGGGTGGGTTTTGCAACAGCAGTCCTGCAGGGCATACTAGCCAGCCCAAACTCTTCTTGACTGCCTCCACCCTTTCTTCAGCTTTTGGAATCAACCCAATTTTGATGACTGCAGCAGTGAAACACGAAGAACATAGTACAATTGTATACACTTACCATAAATATAGATGTTCGAGTGCATTCACTGTTGCAGTCCTGGTCTCCCTCCCTCCAGCCCCCTTCTCTCTCTCTCTTCTCTATGTATATTTCTCTCCCCTTACAGGGGTATTGGTATTGGTATTTACTTTTTACTGGTGGTGATTTTCCCACCATAGCTTAGCTCCCTATTGGGGGGCTCCTGACATTTAGGGCAAGAAAAACTAATGTAATGGCATCAGCTGCCTGTTTTTATACCCCTGACAAACTGACGTCAGTCCTAGAGCGACAGCAACCAATGCAGAAATACTAATTCTCTGGTATTCGGGCCAACTGAGGGCTACCTGCAGGCAGATAACCCAAGTGTGGTGACTGCAACAGTGAATACACTTGAACATCTACATTCATGGTAAGTGTACACAACTGTACTTTCCTTTGTCAGTTTTCTCCAATAAATTCCAGCCCCCTCTTGCCTATTAGCTGTATCCCTGACCACCGTCATCCGTTTTGGAAAAGTCACTTTTCTCCATTCTTGTGCTGATTTGGTTCTTAGAATACTCCCTGCTATTTTATGAATATAATACTCTGTATGATTTTGGTTGTTCTCCTTAAGAGTCTGCATCCAAAATCCCAATCTCGCCTTATTTCTTGAGCTTCCTCCCTGTGTCAGCATCATTCCTTTCCACTTTGAATTATAGTGTTCTGCTTGTGCTGTGTATAAGAGCCTTAACTGTGTTGCTCTAAAATACCCCCTCAAATTAGGTAATCCTAGTCCACCTTGTCCTATTGGTAGAATCAGCAAATCCCACTTGACCCTTGCTGTCTTCCCTTCCCAGATAAAATCCTTCAACTTTTTTTTAATTGCTATCCACAACTTCTCCTCCGGTTGATAAAAGTATGCCTGACCTGTATATAAGACTAAAAGGGACTAAAAACATTTTAATGGCTTGTATCTTAGTATCCATATCCATATAACAAAATTCCAGTTTCACATTTTTCACAATTGTTGTATTATCTTCTGTTTAGTCTCTTCCCACATATCCTTAGCTGCCACCACAGAGTCCTTTCTAATCCATACTCCTACATACTTCATTTTATAATGCCCCCATAAATATGGATACTGTTGGACCAATTTGTGTGTGGGTATATAATTTACCACTATTGCCTTTGTTTTAGCTTCATTAATTTTGTATCCCGAGAAGATTTGAAACTGTGTTAAAATGTTCCACAACACTGTAATGTCCCTTTCTGGTTTTGTCAAGTATAAAATACTATCATCTGCAGACAGAGCCAGCTTTTCCTGACCATCATACCAATTATATCCTTGAATTTCTGAGTCCCTTATTTTCTTTGCCAGTGGTTCTAAATGTAATGAAAACAAGAAAGGGGAAAGTGGATAACCCTGCCTGGTTCCTCTACTCAAGTAGAAATTATTGGAGAGGACCCTACCCCCTTTAATTCACACCTCCAATCCCTCATATATATTTTTAATCAGTCTTCTAATTTATTCAGAGAAAGCAAATGCTTCCATTGCCTTGCTCATGAAGTCCCAATTTACTCTGTCAAATGCATTCTCTGCATCAAGACCCACCAATAAAAGTGGTACTTCCTTTCTCCCTCATATGCACTATGTAAGAAAGTACACATACATTTAATTTTAGAGTGAGTGACATCAGACAGAAGAAAAAAAGTGTAGGGGGGGTGTTAATAATGAGTTAGAAGTATGTGAATACTCATAGATCACACTTTTAGAAGCTGTTTTCCAAGTTTAAATAAAGCAGCAAGTATTAAAACTGTTTTAAAAAGAAGACAGTTAACTTTGAAATAACATCTTATGTGGATGGGTTTTAGTTAAATGTTTTACTTAGTTTATGGCTTGTACTGACTTTCAGTAACATTTTACCTGTATATATGTCTTTAAACAGAAGTGCTTAATACAACTGTGTCATGTGATTAGTCTTATGGTTTGAATTTACTATTTAAAGGAAGGTATTTGATCTCTTTTTTTATACACTGATGAAGAGTTGATCCCGAAAGCTCTGTGGTTCTTTTCCTGTTTGGAATAAATGCTGCATTTTACCTCAATGTTTCCAGATTTTGGATTTTTTTACTACTGTTTTGCATTTTGTATCCTGCCTGGTTTACCTATGTGCTGTTCTTGTTTCTTTGGATTTTTAGTATTGAAATGGGCCTATATGAAATGGGATCTGATGAATCTTTAGCCTCTTTAGGTATTACTGTTACCACTGCCTTCTTCCAGGATGCTGGTACTTCTGTTCATCTTAAAATACTGTTAAACAAAGCCTAACAGATCTTTATCAGTTTTTCCCTCCTAACGTCAAAACTTCCACAGGAATACCATCTATTCCCGGGGACTTTCCTGTAGATTAGTTATACATAGCCATTTTTATCTCATCCCTTGCTATCCTAGCTGTTAGTAATTGAGCCTCATCTCCCTCTAACTTTGACATATTTCATTCTTCCATAAACATTTCCATTTGTACTTTTTCTTGATTTTCATATTTCTCTGGTTTATACAAATTTTCATAAAATTTCCAAAATATTTCTAATGCTTCTACAAGGTCTCTTGTTATCTTCCTTGTTATAAGCTCCCCAAGCTTGATGACTGCACTTTCCACTTTCTGTTGCCTGAGTTGTTGTGTTAAAAGTTTTTATTCTATAGAATTATTATCAAAAAAAAGTTGCTTAACAACAATCTTTCAAACTCGTGCTTATTATCGAGATAATTCCTTATTTTCTGTTTAGCATTCTGCAGTTGCTCCTTTTCTTGTTCTGAGAGATTCTCCTATTTTGCAATGCTTTAAAACATTTGTCAATCCCTCTAAATAATTCTTGTTACTGTTAAGCCACATCTCCCCTTTTTTATTTCCAACCTAGTTTTAAACTCCACTTTAATTTTATCCCACTCCTTAGTTATACTTTCAGAAGATATATCTATCTTCCTTCTCTAGCAGCTCCTGAATTAATTCTACAACCCATTCCTTAAATTCCTCTTTTTTTCAACCGGTAGGTAAGAAAGCGCCAGTGTCTCATTTTCATTTCATTACCTTGCATTTTTATTTTAGTTATTACTGGTGCATGATCTGAAATAATTATTGGGTGTGTTTTAAGACCTTCAATTAAGTGCACACGGTCCTGAGAGATATAAAATCTATCTAGCCTAGCCCAGTTTTTTTATCTCGGTGAGTAACATGTAAATTTACTCTGAACTCCTAGTACTGAATTCACATCTTCCATGCCTAACATTTTCAATTTTTTTAAATTTTTTATTTAATGTTGGTGGTAATTTTTCGAACTGTTTATGAGTAATTTATTGGGAATACAGCTTATTATAGGAGCTAAGAATTGTATTTCTACTGTCCCTTTAACTAGGGTTAATTAATTAATTAATTAATTAATTACTATGTGTATATATAATAGGTTTGTAACAATGGATCTTGTTTCTGATGAAGTCAGCCTTGAAGAGCTGACGAAAAGTGCTTAATAAAATCTATCTTGACTGCATACTCGCAACCGCCCATTTTTTTGTTTCTTAGTTTGGTTTGCCAGTTTGTTTTTCTTCGTTTGGTATGGCTACGGGTTTAGGAAACAATAGCAGTCCGTTTAATTCACAGGACATTACTGCGATTTTTAAAGTTAATCCTGCTGCCGGAGACTTATCGGACATGGAGAATGGCCCGGTCATGGGCAGCACGTTGGATTTACTACACAGCAAGATTGACTGCATTTTTTCCAGGCTCGACCAACTGGATTTGGATCAATGTGGATTGTGACAATCTTTTCTTTCTTTAACCGAGGCACAAAAGGATTATCATAATGCAAGTTCTAGTGGGACTCTAGTAACCACTAACAATTGAGTGGAAACATCGAAGGACGGATTATGTCTTGACCATAATAATGATTCAGATAGGCTTGGTAACGTTAATCAAACCTAATGTCATTGTTGAGCAGAACCGGTTTCCTTTAACCGGGAAAGTGAACATTGACAATATTAATTTACGTTCTATTGGTTGTGATGTTGCTCAACCACTGATTAGTGGCCATGTAAACAACGGGGATTTTGTAAGAGCACCGGATATGGTAGGGACAACTCAAAAAAGTATTTCTACTACGACTAATCTACTGGATCCACCTACACTGGGTATTCTCCCTACATCTCAAGGTTTTAGCAACAGGCCTGCACAACATCCAGTCACGGGTCACCAGAGTATGGATGAGAGGGCTGGATTTGAGGGTAACAACATTCCTTCTGCTTTTAAAGCATGGTTAAAGAATGATCCCCATTTATTGGAAGGGCCCGCTACTGACAGTATTATGAGTTTTGGTGAACAAACCATGACTGGTGAAACTGAAAGTATTAACAACAAATTAAAAATATTTGATGCATGTCTGGTTAAACTGAAAAAATTGCAACTTGAGATTTCATACTTTCGAGAGTGCCTCAATTGTAAGGTGGTTCCCAAAGGGTTAAGACGTGCTTCATATCCAACTGGTTTGGAGACTGGCTCTGCCTTCCATTTGGACTTGATAAATTTGTTCGACCGACAAGGGTTTGAGCTTATTGAAACTATTATAAAACATTATAGTTTATGGGTGGATGATTTAATTCAATATGTGACTGGACTGGATGAATATATACAAGCTCATTATGAGTTTGGAAGGTAGAAATATGAATTTGAGCGCGTATTCACTAGCATTGACAAACATATGCATAAATTGAGAGTCAACAAAATTAAAAAACTTGATAGAGATATCAAGGCATACAGTTCAGGTTCTGCTTATCCTACACCATCTCCTGCACAGGTTTGGAGTATAGTAAATACCCACCCTAACCAGCTGCATCATACTACTAGCCATCAAGGTGAACCTCAAACTGAAGGTGTGGAAAGCAATAACGTTGTTGATACCCCCGACACTGTTTCTGGTTCTGATGCCACTGATTTTCAAGCAAATGGAGGGAGAGGGGCACCCTGGTGCAATAGGCTACGTAGCGCCCATATAGCCAATAATTCACACCAACAACATCAAAGTTTTCAGAACGGTCCCTTTGCAGGGGCCAGGCCAAAACAGAGAAACTTCCTACAGACTCACTTCAAAGGCAAAAAGACATACAACAAATACAGGAACCAAGTTTCCAACTAGGATCTGACGTGCTAATGAACTTTAGAGTTACTGAAGGGGTGGATTCACCTACTTTGGGTGCATTAGCAGACTATCACAGTAATTTAAATTCTGACTCTGAGTCACCTGAACATGAAAATGATGGTGCAAATCTACCTGAGATAATATTGAATAAAGGAGAGGACTTTAAACTGTATAACTTCAGTGCTACTTATTTTAGTACTGATATGGTGGACTTTTTATCTAAAGGTTTGACATTTATACCATCTAAACCATGGAACATAGTGGACACTATTTTGGACATTAAGTTATATACTAGGAAACTTAATTTCAATGTGTTAATGGGTAGTGTGTTTAATATGGATCATAACGATAGATTTTATGTTTCAAGCACTTACAACCCCCCTTTACATCCTGCGTTTGAACTTTTTGAAAAATGTTGTGAGCTTGATGTTAGGTATACCAACAATACCAACATGAATAATACTGGGGGAAATTCCTTTATTAATACGAGTGAGGAAGAACTTGACTACCTACAGTATATTAGATCACAGGGTCTACGGTTTTGTAAGCCAAATAAAGGTGGAGGATTGGTGATTTTCAGTTTGACTGACTACCAAAATAAGATGAATAGGTTACTTAATAGTGAAGCATATACCCCTAGTACTCGATCTGAGGTAAACAAAGCTTATAAGACTATTAGTGATTGTATAGAGGACTTATTTATTGAGGGGAACATTGATCAAAAAATTTATAATTATATGAAAACTATGTTTCCAAGATACCCATGTATCTTTGGCATCCCCAAAATCCATAAGAGTATAGAGGATCCACCTCTGCGACCATTAGTGGATAGTAGGGGGTCACCTACCTATTCTTGTGCAAAAGTTGTGGACGCTATTTTGCAATAATACCTTGTACATGAGAGCCAAATATGTAAGGACTCTTGGTCCTTCTTAGATAAGATAGGTTCATTGGAATTTAACGTGAATTACAACTTTCTCACTATAGACGTGAGGGATTTGTATACTAGCATACCACATGAAGTAGCACTAGAATGGGTAGCACTTATGCTTGTCAAACACAATGCAACCGCTAGGGAAATCAATTTGGTTTCAACACTTATGGATTTAGTCCTCTCTAACAATTACTTTATGTTTTCCAATGACTTCTTTTTGCAAAAAGTAGTTGTAGCTATGGGGTCTCCCTGTGGAGGTAGCATTGCGAATTTAGTGATGGCATATTGGGAGTCAGAGTATGTCTTTAAGGATGGTAAGTTCTCCGAAACCTTTATTTTTTAAACCAGATTTTTGGATGATATTTTTGTCCTCTTTAAGGGTAACGAAGGTGAAAGTGTACTGGTTTTTAACTATTTTAACAACACTACTGACTTCCTTCAATTTACGTCTACATTTGATTGCAACACCATTGCTTATTTGGATATTTTGTTAAATAAGAATTATGTTTTGAATTCCTACACAGCTAGGATATATAGGAAAAACACATATTCTAACACTTTCTTACATTAGACGAGCAGCCACCCATTTCATCAAAAGAAATCGGTTATCAAGGGGCAATTGGTAAGAGCATCTAGAATGGTCAGCTTAGATGATGAATTCCATGAGGAGTGTGATTTAATCAAGAATATGTTCCTCCACAGGGGGTACCCCGAATCCTTATTGGATACACTTATCCAAGAAGTTATGGATAAAAGAAGTAACAATGTATATACACCACTGCTTAGTGTTAAATCAACCATCTTGCCTATACGTCCAGGATGTAACTTAGACGTCAATGTGGATTTAAATGACAGCAAAGATACACCTATAGATATAAGTTCTAGTGATACCAACACTTCTACTAATTTTGTTACCACCTTCAGTAGACATAGTAATCAATGTTTAGCTATTCTAAGAAAAAATTGGGACTTATTTAAAATGTACCCTGACATCTATCAGAAAATAGGTGATGGCCCTACGGTGACCTTCAGAAAAGGAAAGAATCTCAAATCATTATTAGAAAAACAAGACACAGTAATAGTAAGAAACCCAGGCATGTCTAAATGCCTTAATTGTAACTATTGTAAATATGTAGATGAAATTAATATTTTTCATATCAATAGTACAACATACAGATTAAAGGGTAGATATAATTGTAATTCCACCTTTGTGACATATTTAGCAAAGTGTACATCCTGTGCAGCGTACTATGTAGGCAAAACTGAGAGAAGATTACGCGACAGGATGTATGAACACCTGTATGCTATAAAAAAATCTAAATCTGATAATGCACTAGCAAAACACATTTCCAGTAACAAGGACCATTCCTTCAAGTTCCTTGTTATTGATCAAGTCAAAGTTGATATTAGAGGAGGCTCTAGACCTCTTAAACCCGAGGAACTAGAGTTAACTTGGCAAGTTAGACTAAATGCATATAGTTCCCCAGGTTAAACAACGCTTGTTCAATTAGCAGCATATTGAAATTAAATAGCCTAAAGAGGTGAAAAAATATGAGTGCATTAGTGATATATATATATAAAAAAGATAATTAAAAACGAAATCAGTATACTATACATTTATCTGCATTCCTTCATGTAACACTATGGATTAATTAAATTGTATGACAATCTGTGTGATAGTTTCCACTCAGAGAGCTGTGTGGGTGTCTCTTTTTAACTAGGTTTTCTCTAACTAGGTTGTTATTTATTTTATTCAATATGTTTTTAAAATTTTTTTTTTATTTTTTATTTGATGTTGGTGGCAATTTTTCGAACTGTTTATGAGTAATTTATTGGGAATACACCTTATTATAGGAGCTAAGGATTGTATTCCTACTGTCCTTTTAACTAGGGTTAATTAATTAATTAATTACTATGTGTATATATAATAGGTTTGTAACAATGGATCTTGTTTCTGATGAAGTCAGCCTTGAAGAGCAGACGAAAAGCGCTTAATAAACTCTATCTTGACTGCATACTCGCAACCGCCAGTTTTTTTGTTTCCTATTTTCATAAGTTTCTTCAAAAATCTACCCTCCTTTGTTAAATTTTCCCTTCTACGTCCCCCAAACACATATTCACTGTTGCATACCAAATCCCAGTCCCCCCATAAGTAATATTCCTTGCTGAAAGCTGATTATTCCTCCCAGAATTTTCTTAAGCTCCATTATAGCAGTTGTAGGGGGGATATAAATGTATGCCAGTGTAATCCTCCTCCCTAGCCAGTAGCCCCTTAGTACTATGTACCTTCCATTAATATCTTTTTTCTCCTCTTGTATCACTATTGGAGCTCCTCTTGCAATTAATATAAATGCTCCTCTTTTCCTTTGCCCCAGATATCGTGAAACCCTTTCTTTATCAAATTCACATGTTCAGTTGTTTCCAGGTGTGTTTACTATAGCATTACCTGTGGGTGATGGGGTATTAGTTCCTTTTAGACACCTGTTCTCTGAGGAATTGCTAAGGGTCCTGCAGGCGGCCAGGAAACACAATACCAGAAAATCTTAGCTATCCAAGTGGAAGAGATTTTCATTTTAGTGTCTGTCACTAAACCAGGATCTACTATTAGTGGAAGTCCCCTTGGTTCTATCCTATTTGTGTGAATTGTTCAATGCTGGCCTGGTCTAATCTTTAATGAAGGCCCACATATCAGCTATTTCTGCCTGTCTGCCTGTATCCACTCTAGCTAGCGGATTTCCGGCTAAACAATTTCTTGAAAGCATCCTTCACATTAGACCTCACACGAAACCTATCCCTCCTCCATGGGATCTTAATTTTGTACTGGAAACAACATTGCTCCTGGAAAACTGTACTTCTCCTAGCTATAACTTCAACCAGACATGTTTGTGCTCCAGGACCTAGTGGCCTCTCCTCCCTTTTTGGTTTTCTATAAAGACAGGGTGTCCTTGAGCACCAGCCCTTTTATGCCCAAGGTAGTCAACAAATTGTCACTCAAACAATCCATTCCTTTACCAACCTTCTTTCCTTCTCCACAAAATTCCAGTGAGAAGGTGTTGCACACCCTGGATCTGCATAGACAACATAGATTTTACTTAGACAAGACCAAATCTATTAGGAAATCAGACCAGCTTTTTGTCTCCTATCATCCCAGGGCTCTGGGATTGTCTGTTTCCAAGCAGACTATTTCTACTTCAATTTCTAAGGCTATTTCCTTCTGTTATGTGAAGCATGGTAAGACCCTTGCTTCTTTTGTTAAGGCCCATTCCACTAGGGCTGTAGCATCATCAGGTTCTTTCTTCAAGGGATTAGACACTAGTTCTATTCATAAAGCAGCTACATGGATTTCTGTGCATACCTTCACTAAACATTATAAACTGGATGGCCTTTTTAAGTTTAGGGCAGGGTTTGCCAGAGCCATACTCCATGGCTTTCTGGAGAGCTCAACTGCTTCTTCCTCTACCCTCTCTTCATGAGCTTTTGTACTCTTCCTCATGTTAAGAATACTGCTATAGATGACTAGAAGGACATAGAATAGTTATGTAAAATATTACCATAACAATAGATGTCCTGTTCTTCTCTGTTGTAGTATCCCAATCCCTCCATATTTCCCCCTGGTAGTTTGGTTCCTTTCCTTGGATGGTCATATCCTACCTTCCTTAGACTGGCTTTCTTCCTGGGGCATTCAGTTCTGAGGTAGATGCGTGCGTGCATCACTTTTATGGCTGATGTACGAGAACAGCTTACATGTGACATACCACACATCCTGCAGTAGTGAAAGACTTTTGTATACTAGCCGACGTCGCGTCACCTACAGTGGAGAACTCCACCATGTTAAGACTTGTTCTCCTCGTGTTTTAAAACTTTCACTATGTTTGGTTCTTGTGTGGTCAGCAGATATGTATGCAGTCCTATGAGTGCAGATCTATACATGAAATCAATTTCAATGAGGCCCATACATCCTTCAGAACGAGGAATATATAATTTTGGCATATACTGATTTGTTATAAAACATTTGATATCTGTGAAGCATTTTTCTTGTTTTCCTGTCCAACTGATCCAATACCTTTTGGGGTCAGTCAGTTACCCCAAAACTGTAAGAGCAGGAAGAGCAAATTGATTTATAGTTTGGACTTTGATCCTAGATGCCAGGATTGTTTACAGTATTCATTTTAGTCTTTTAAAATGTTCCTTACCAAGTTTTGTTTGCATGTGTTCATGTTTATTGTCAATCCTTCATCTGTTCCCAAATATTTGTACACTCCCTCCTGCTCAAGTTCCTATATATCACATTCCTGTCCCAGACTGAAATTTTCTTGGTGCTGCAGCTTTCCAGCTTTAAAGGTTGCTTTTGCACATTTATCAAGACCAAATTACATTCTTATGTCATCTCCAGAAGGTTTGACCACTTTCAGTTGTGCTTTCATGCTTTCAGTTCCACATTTGATAAACTATACAGTTTAAAGGTATACAGTTTAAAATCATCCACAAAAAGAAAATGAGAAGTCCGCCTTTGAATTTTATCCCTGGGATAATAATTTGTATCATGGCTTAGCTGCAGAGTGGTTTGCCATTGTTTAATGGTCATTGTAATGTAATCAATCAGTGTAGAGTGTATCTTATATTTTTGCAAGCACTCCTTTGTGCATGAATGTGAGATGCTGTCCAATACTTTTCTGTAGTCTGTCCATGCCATACTTAGATTCTTCCCCTTTTCACAATTTTCCGTTATGACTTTATTTAACAACACATGATCCTTTGTTACATATGACTTTCTTTTATTACCTTTTTGCTCTGTGGTAATAATTGAGTTTTCTTCCAAATGACTATAAAGTCTATTGGCATCAATTCCAGTATATAGTTTAGACATTGTCAAAAGGCAAGTAATTCTACTGTTTTTGGAATAGTTTTAAGTTTATTCTTAAGTTTTGTTTTTCCTGTTGTTAACCAGGTTGGTGTCTGTTCAGCATATGTGTATAAATAGTATTTACTCTGGGATAAATCTTCATGTAAAGATGTTAATACCTTTAGCCAGACGTTAAGTACTGCATCTGGGCCTGGGTTTTTTTGGGTCTATATCACCACATCAAAACGTGACTTCTACGAATGCGAAAACATCAACACATAAACAGTGAAACACAAAAGTACGAACAGCCACTTCCGCAAATTTTTTTCCCAGGGAAAAAATTCACTCGGCCGACCAACACCAAAACAAACTCTCAAACTCTAATCAAGTGGGGGACTTCACCCCTCCACACATACCCCATTACTAAATATACCAACTCCGAGATCGCTCTACAGTGGAAAAAAGGGCAAATTCCCAATAACAGCCAAGCGATTTTTTTTTCCCGGTAAAATATTTGTGGAAGTGGCCATTCTCACTTGTGGTATTTTGCTCTTTACGTGTCGATGTTTTCATATTCAAATAATTCACCTTTCGATGTTGTGGCATAGACCCAGGTTTTTCAGTTATGAGCTTTTCTTAATTTTTGTTTCATTTTTTCTGGCCATTACTTCATCCCATGTCATGTCCTGTACATTTAAACTTTTTACTGTTTCTTTTACTTCTGTCCATTCAGCATTTTTTTTATGTTCCACAGGGTCTTCATAGATAGTTCTTCAAAATATGTCTATTTATTCTTTTTGGTGGTATTTCTGTTTCTTTTGCTTTGTTTCCCAATTCTGTATAACACTTTTTGGGTCATCAATAAACTGCTTATTTTGTACTTTTCCTTTATATTTATCTGCATATCTTCTCATGTTTTCTGCCTGTGCTGATATCTTTATTTTATTATTTGCAATAGTGTACGATAGATCCTAGTCTGTTCTGATACTGCACATTGCTTTTATCACATCTTTGTTTCTAAGTATTTTTGTTGATCTGTTCCCTCTTCTGTACTCTTCTAACAGTGACACTTCTTGTCCTAACTGCTTTATAGTTTTCTCTGTTCGATACTTCCATGATGGTGTTTGATTTCCTCTTTTCCTTTCCCTTATTACCCTAATTTTTGTGATAAGATTTTAGCTGCACAGTGATATATCCTGTTTACTTCTGTTATATCACAAGAATTTCTGTGAGCAGTCTTGATTTCTGTTTATTTTATCAAACTACAAACATTTTGGATATTGTCTTTCTGTAATCTACATTAAGCAACTCTTCCCTCAGGTCATTTTCTTCTAAGCAAGGGACACATTCTTTGTTCACCATTTCTTGTGAGCATTCTACAGAAAGTTCCAGAACATCTTCCTCTGACATACACTCTTCAGCTTCATCCTGTGTAATCAGTTGCTCTTTCACTGGCCTAGCTCACCACAACATTGACTATGTCAGAGTTGCCACCATTTCCTGCTCCTTTCCTTGCTGTGCAGCTCCAACTGAACTTTTATACTGGTTTCCTACTGAAGGCTCCAGTGTATCTTCATGTGGCAACTGATCAGATGATTCCCGTTCCACCGGTTTCGCCTTAATTTGGGAACTCCTCATTTTTTCGTGTTGTGATGTTACCAGATTTGAAGTTCTACACTAAATCCCTTCACTTTGCAGGTAGTCCATAATTTTAGTTTCTTTTTCATTAACTTCACCATTACCAATCCTGTTTTCTACTTTCAGCTTTGTTTTATTTTTGGTATTGTAAAATTTTCCATATCAAGATGCCTTTGCCTGTATTTCTCTTCAAATATCTTTGGTGCTACTTTTTTGTATTAATTAGTTTTGCTTTCTCCTATGCATAAATATTACACTATATCAGATCTCTCTTTCTTTCCAATATCAATGTTTCTTTTTTATACCTTTCAAGAATCTCTAGATTTTGTTCTTTATATTTTTGCACTTCTTTATTTGCTTCTTTTACCAAACAGCCCAAGGTTTCTTGGTCTATATAATGTTTGTCATGAATCTGTTGTATTCGTGAACACAAATTTACATTCGAAGCTTTTCACATTTTTTCCTGTGCAGGTATATTTCTTTCCTCTAATTTCTCTCTTAATCTTTCTGTATATCTTCTGTCTAGAAATTCTGGGCTTTCTACATAAAATAACAATAATTTTCTTTTTATCCTGAATAGTGCACTCTATAATCTTTGTCCTTTTTGGCCTGTCAGTGTTTGTGGTGTTTGTGGACTCCTACTTCCTTCTACAACAGGGGGGTCATCCTCCCCTGATTCTGGCCTAACCCCATTGTTGGAATGTTTCCTTGTCTTCAGGATTCTACACTGTCATTTTTTTTCAATCCTGGTACCAGTGCACCTAGTAGAACTGGGCACTTTTTTATCCTGGGACTTCTGCTCCCAGCTGTTTTTTTTTTATTTTAACCCATTTTTGTCCATGATGCATGCATGCTATGTAAAATAGTCTATCAGTGTTGTCTTGGTGAGATTTTGTAAAGCCGGAACCACCTCATGAAAGTGCTCACCAAGACCTGAGGGTGAATTTGGTTAAAGCATTACTACTATCCTTTGCTTGCTGATTTTTATCATCTCTCCCCCTGCCTGAGAGCTGTTTAATTTGTTTCATGTACTAGTAAGGGCCAACCTATATAATATACTTAATTTGACTGGGAGTATTTCATGTGGTAATAGAACAGGATAATTAATAATGATCAGCGTGTGCCTTGTTCTACGTTTTTGTAGTCAAAGCATTCTGTCTTTTTCATCTTATCATTTGTTAATTCTAAAAGGGACTTGTCAAGTACTGATAAAGTGACATTATAGATTGTTTATACTAGACCTAGGAAATCCTTGCTGTGTTTTCATTAAACAACTTGCCCACTCAAGGGAATGGCAGAAATTTCAGCATTTTCTTCTTTCATTTGCATACTGTGTCAGTCTCTTGAGCTGTTGACAGTGATCAAAACCCTATTTAAAATAGTTGCAACCATCCCCACTTGCTGCACAAAGATTTATTTTGTGTTTCCCATAAAATAAATGAAAATAAGTTGGGTTTCCCCAAAGCATTCTGCACTTGCTTGACTTGTCTTATCATATCATCATATGTAAGTATGAAGACTGAGGCTAGATTGTTATCTGAAATTAAATTTGTAGGAGTGCTGGGCAGGGGAGCCTCCTTTCTGCTTTGCACTTAGTACAACAGAACTCTAAATAGAAAGCTGCCACCAAATTGAGAGAAAAACAGTAACAATAACATAAAAATTAAAATACGCCTCGTATTGTGTAGTATATGATACTGTGGTATATTTTATTTTCAGTCTTTATATTTAGAAACTTTGTCAGAAAGGTTGAATCCTTCATCCATCTAAGTATACAGATTTAGGGGACAGTAATATAAACGTATGCTTTATGCAGACAGTTTACTGGTATCTCTGTCATAACCTGATGAGGTTTTAGACATGGTATTTGAAGAGCTTGTAAAAATGTTTAGGTTTTCAGTGTTTAAAATTTAACAATTTAACAAGGTCAAGAATAAAGCAGTATAAATAAATGCAGTACTCATGGGCCCAATCATGAGCAAATATTTTAAGTGTTTCCTGAGGGAGACAAAAGCTTCACATATCTTTGAAGTAGATAGATTAGAACATTTCCTATGAACTTTCAAAGAGATGGCACCTGACCCATAGAATTAAGGCATTTTTGTGCTGGAAACCATTGTTGTTAAATTTTGCCTAAAGTATTCAAGTCTTGAACTGGTTTATATTACTACTGATATTATATATCATAATCTTTCCTTCCTTAGACGTTTTTATTAAGGTAAGCAAAATGTCACTTTTTATGTGGTCAAATGAAAAACTTCAAAACATCTGTAGGCTATTGACCCGTCTGGTCTATATGTGGGTTCCAAACTTTGAATAGTATACGAGAGCAGTACACCCTATTTTTGTTATAACATGTCTGTTCAGGGATGTCAGGTAAGCTGGAAGAACTTATAAATGACAATCCACAGGTAAGGGACCATCAGAGGTAGCAGAAAAATGTAATACTGGGTTCTTATACTTCTAAATGGTCTCAAGTAGCTGAAAAGGTCAGGACTCTTTAGGTTTAATTTTTTATATTAAAAAGGTGAGGCTTCCCTCACTAAAGGTATCAGTAGTAAAATGCATAAGATGCTGATAAGCAGAAGATCAAGGAAAACTGGCAAAATTGGAATAATGTGGGAAGATACTAGCAATGCAGATTGGGTATGGGAGATTGTATTTGTATTTTGTGTGAAATGGGAAAAACTGACAGATTTTCAAAGTGAAATCTAGAGTTATGATCACAGCATTAGCTAGGAAAGGTAAATCTAAACTCAACATTGTTTTTAGTAATGTTGACTATTGATACAAGTTTGGAACAATCAGAAACGTCATTGCTAGAGATTTTGATGTTGATAGCTTAAAAAAGAAGCCAGTAAAAATGTAAATATAAATGAATCACCAAGAAGAAAAAATGTACATTTATGAAGGAATTATATGACTTGAAAACATCATTCAAGGATGTAAAAGTGAAAGGAAAAACTTGTGAATAAATGTATACCTTGGATAATTCAGGAGTTTTAACAGGGTTATTAGCTGGACCATAAGACTTTACATTGCAGACATAGGTTGGTTCATACTCTAGATGGATTGAGGCCTTTATATAATCAATATTTTCTCCTGGAGAATTATTACTGTAAATAGTTACATATGTTTAAATATTTCTTAAATACAAGTTCTGCGGTATTTTTCAATATTATTACTTTGATTTTAAATATTGCTTCTAATGCTTTAGTCTGGTTGCTTAGAAGAGTAACAAAAACAATTATTTCCCCGAATGTCTTTGTTTTTCAAGTTATTGGAAAATAAACAATTTACTTATTGCTTACAAGTAAAAATAAAATAAAACTCCAATTTAAAAAAGACCAATAAAATGCTACACAGCTGATAATTGCCTGGCTTCACTTATCTCACTGTGTGCATCGTACTTTACTTTTGCAGTAATCACTCTTAAGATTTCCTACCAGCAGAAGCCTGATGCTTGCCTGAATACCAGAAGTTTTTCCCTTTCTCCAAGCTCAGCGGTCACCCTCCCCTGCAGTGTCATGACATTTGGATATAAAAGGTTGTCAGCGGGTGCCATTTGTCATTTATATCTTGTTGTTGGTGGCATATGCTTCAGTGTCCTACAGTACGTTGCTGGATTTGAAGTCAGAAGACTTCTCAAATTTAAGTACTCATTGGCCTCTGTATCTGTGTTAAATAGGAGATCCCAGGGAACTGGATCCAGGTGATGGCTGTTCAGCCTCGTCTTGAGTCTGTACTCCCAGTGCCACACCCAAGTTCAGGCCCAAACCACAGAAGACTTAAAGCATGTCATTGGTTTGCCCTTATCAAAGCCACATGACTATCATTTCCATTATCCACAGGCCTACCTGCATGACTTATTCAGGCTTGCAGAGGATCTCATGAAATTCATGTAAGCCAGGGAACTAGACCCTGAAAAGCACTCTGCCTCAGGAATTTCTCCTGAAAAAAGAAATGTACACCAACCCACAGGAGTCTTCAAATTTGTATGACTCAGATGAGGACCAGCTGGCATATGTAGACAAAATTTCTTCAAGGTCTATGCCAACTCTTAGATGATACTCTTGCCTCAGCCTCACTTCTTTCTTTAAGAAATATTCTTCATAAAATGAAAGAGTCCTTCAGTTGGGAAGCCCAAGAATATCCACAATCCAAGAAAAGATTTTGACAGTTTCTTGGGTTTTCCAAGCCAAAACATTTCTCCATTCCTCCAGTATTGGGAGTGGTGGATGGTGTGATTAATAACATATCCCTGCAGCCTGACTCCCAATCTGCTGCCTCCAGGAAACCAGATAGGGCCTACAGAGTGCCTGAATCCCACAAGTACTTGTATTAGAATCCTGGGGGTGGATTCTGAGATGGTATCCTCAGAATTCACGAGTCAAGGGCCACACTTCCAAAAAACCCTCCTCAAATAATGAATAGAATCGAACCCTTGATAGATTTGGTAAAGAGGTATAGACCAGTTATCCTGGACACGAGAGTCTTGAGTTGCCATTTTCATATGAGTAAATACTTGGCGACCATCCTAGAAAAGATGAAACAAAAGGAAGAGGGGATGGCAGATAAGACTCTTGAAAACGAGTTACTAGATCTGTGCATGCCAGTTGCTAGGTTACCAAACTCATTCAGATTTGTGTTGGATGTTTTGTTTTTGAAGCATAAAGCAGGGTAGCTGCCACAAGGTCTGTGTTTAGGAGATATTCCTGACTATTGCAGCAGCTTTTGCCAAAACATGTTAAAACTGAAATCCTTGATGCCTTTTTAGAGAATAATTTCCTGTTTTGACCCTAAATGCAAAGTGTATGGACAGGAAGGTGAATACCATGCAAATAGTCATGACTTTCTGCAAGATACCCTGCCTTGGTTCAGCATAAATTACCTCACTAAGACTTTATCCTTTCGAGCTTCTTAGTCTAAAACCAAGAGTAGAAAGACAAAAAAAGATAAATTCTCTAGAAAGTGGCAAACTGAACCCAAGACCAAATGTGATGGGTCCCAGGTCCAGAGACCTAGTGGAGTGCAGCTCTTATCTCCCTTCCCCCTCCAGAAAATACCTCCTCAGCCCTACTTTCCCATCTGCCACTTCCAAGATAGCTTAAGAGGGCTGACTGTCCATTTTCTATCCAAACTGGAAAAAACATCACTCATTTTTCTACCCCAACCTGGAAAAAAAATCACTCAGGTTAGATGGGTTCTAAATCTAGCAAAATTAAGTTAGAGAATGCACTTTCAAATGCACCAAAATTCTGCGGCATCCCTCCCCATTCCAAAAGACCAGCAAATCAAGGCACAGACTCAAGTTCTGGAGCACATGTTTCAATGTTCCATAGAACTAATTCAGCATAAAGACATATGGTCAAGGTTTTACTCAGAGTTGTTTCTAGTCCCCCAGAAAGGAAGGATCTTGGTGGTCTACCTTCGATCTCTCAAAAGTAAACAAGTTTCTGCTTCTTCTCAAATTCAAAATGCTCATGCTGCAAAAGCTACTACCATTGATTTTGCCTCATGCTATCCTGGTCATTGGATCTGAAGGATGCCCACCTCCACATCCCCATAGCAGAGGGCCACAGGCAGTTTCTTCATTTCAAGATTGGAGATCTCACTACCAGTTTTCTACCTTTCCCTTTGGCTTGCCCACTGCTCCTTGAATCTTCAGGTATCTAGCTCCATTGATTGCTTATTTCAGGAGAAAGGGTGCCTGCATTCACCCATATTTAGATTATTGTTCAGCCACTGGGGATGCACAAGCCAGTGCATTTCTTTGTACCGGTCCCAAGCCCAGATAAATGGGGACAGTTGCGTCAGGAAGGGCATCCAGCATAAAACTTGGCCAAATCATTCATGCGGACAGCAGTAAATATTTACATACCGGATCAGTCAAGGCCCAGGTTAACAATGACTGCCTGGGGTGCTGGCGGAAATTGGGCTACTGTTGGCCAAAGGAGGAGAGGAGGGGGAGGCATGGCCGCAGGCAGGAAGAGAGGGGAAAGGCTAGGACTGTGGTAGTGAGGGTCAGAACTTTGACTGTTGGCAGTATGACTGGTATAGGGAGATAGCTAGCTGATATGATGGACAGAAGGAAGGTTGGTATATCGTGTGTGCAAGAGACCAGATGAAGGTGAGTAAGGCTAGGTGTATCGGAGGTAGGTTCAAATTGTTTTATCATGGTGTGGATGGGAGGAGAAATGGCATAGGAGTTATCCTGAAGGAACAGTATGCTGAGTGTTTTGGAGGTGAAAAGAGTGTTGGATAGAGTGATGTTTATGAAGCTGGAAATTGATGGTGTAATGATGAATGTTGTTAGTGCATATGCTCCACAAGTTGGGTGTGCAATGGACGAGAAAGAAAAATTTTGGAGTGAGTTGGATGAAGTGGTGATGACTGTACCCAAGGGTGAGAGAGTGGGGATTGGAGCAGATTTCAATGGGCATGTTGGTGAAAGGAACAGAGGGGATGAGGAAGTGATGGGTAGGTATGGTGTTAAACAAAGGAATGCAGAAGGTCAGATGGTAGTGGATTTTGCAAAAAGGATGGACATGGCTGTGGTGAATACGTGTTTTAACAAGAGGGAGGAGCATAGGGTGACATACAAGAGTGGAGGAAGATACACACAGGTGGATTATACCTTATGTAGGAGGGCCAGTTTGAAGGAGATTGGAGACTGTAAAGTGGTAACTGGGGAAAGTGTAGTTAGGCAGCATAGGATGGTGGTTTGTAAGATGACGTTGGTGATCAAGAAGAGGAGGAGGAGCATGAGGGCAGCACCAAGGATCAAATGGTGGAAAGTGAAAAAGGGTAATTGTGAGGTGGAGTTCAGGGAAGAGTTAAGACAGGCACTGGGTGGCAGTGAAGAGTTACCAAATAGTTGGGTAACTAAAGCAGAGCTTGTAAGGGAGACAGCTGGAATGGTGCTTGGTATGACATCTGCAAAGAGGAAGGATGACAAGGAAACATGGTGGTGGAATGAGGGAGTACAGGAAAGTATGCAGAGAAAGAGATTGGCAAAGAAGAAGTGGGATTGTCAGAGAGACGAAGAAAGTAGACAGGAGTATAAGGAAATGAGGTGCATGGCAAAGAGAGAGGTGGCAAAGGCTAAGGATAAGGCATATGAAGAGTTGTATGAAAGGTTGGACACAAGGGAGAAAAGGACCTGTACTGATTGGCTAGACAGAGGGACCAAGCTAGGAAAGATGTGCAGCAGGTAAAGGTGATAAAGGATAATGAGGGAAACACACTTACAAATGAGGAGTGTGTGTTGAGCAGATGGAAAGAGTACTTTGAGGGGTTGATGAATGAAGAAAATGAGAGGGAGAGAAGGTTGGATGATATGGGGATAGTGAACCATGAAGTGCAATAGATTAACAAGGAGGAATTAAGGATAGCTCTGAAGATGATGAAGAATGGAAAGGCTGTTGGTCCAGATGACATACCTGTGGAAGCATGGAGGTGTTTAGGTGAAATGGCAGTGGAGTTTTTAACCAGATTGTTTAATGAAATTTTGGAAAGTGAGAGGATGCCTGAGGAATGGAGAAAAAGTGTTTTGGTACCGATTTTTAAGAATAAGGGTGATGCGCAGAGCTGTAGTAACTACAGAGGGATTAAATTGATCAGTCACAGCATGAAGTTATGGGAAAGAGTAATGGAAGCTAGGTTAAGAAGGGACGTGATGATTAGTGATCAGCAGTATGGTTTCATGCTGGGAAAGAGCACTACAGATGCGATGTTTGCTCTGAGAGTGTTGATGGAGAAGTACAGAGAAGGTCAGAAGGAGTTGCATTCTGTTTTTGTAGACTTAGAGAAAGCATATGACAGGGTGCCTAGACAGGAGTTGTGGTATTGTATGAGGAAGTCGGGAGTGTCAGAAAAGTATGTAAGAGTGGTACAGGATATGTACGAGGGTAGTGTGACAGCAGTGAGGTCTGCAGTGGGAGTGACAGATGCGTTTAAGGTGGAGGTGGGATTACATCAAAGATCAGCTCTGAACCCTTTCTTATTTGCAGTGGTGATGGACAGGTTGACAGACGAGATCAGACAGAAGTCCCCATGGACTATGATGTTTGCAGATGACGTTGTGATCTGTAGTAAGAGTAGAAAACAGATGGAGGAGACCCTGGAGAGATGGAGATATGCTCTAGAGAGAAGAGGAATGAAGGTCAGCAGGACTGAGACATAATATATGTGTGTGAATGAGAGGGAGGATAGAGGAATGGTGATGTTGCAAGGAGGAGATGTGGTGAAGGTAGATGAGTTTAAATACTTGGGGTCAATAGTTCAGAGTAATGGTGAGTGTGGAAGAGAGGTGAACAAGAGGGTACAGGCAGGATGGAGTGGGTGGAGAAGAGTGTCAGGAGTGATTTGTGACAGACGAGTACCAGTAAGAGTGAAAGGGAAGGTCTACAAGAGGTTAGTGAAACCAGCTATGTTATATGGGTTGGAGACAGTGGCATTGACAAAAAGGCAGGAGTTAGAGCTGGATGTGGCAGAGTTAAAGATGTTAAGATTTGCACTGGGTGGGACGAAGGTGTGCCGGATTAGGAATACGTATATTAAAGGGTCATCCCAGGTTGGAAGGTTTGGAGACAAAGCCAGAGAGGCAAGGTTATGTTGGTTTGGACATATGCTGTGGAGGGATGCTGAGTATATTGGGAAAAAGATGCTAAGGATGAAGCTACCAGGTAACAGGAAAAGAGGAATGCCTAAGATAAGGTTTATGGATGTGGTGAGAGAGGACATGCAGGTGGTTGGTGTGACAGAGCAAGATGCAGAGGACAGGAAGAATTGGAAACAGATCATCCGCTGTGGTGACCCCTAATGGGAACAGCCGAAAGATGATGATGATGAGATGATTGCTGCATTCAGGCAGCTTTCCTGGAAGAGCTGAAGGCATTCCTCCAAATGAGTGTTTCTCAAGCCTAGGATTAATATTCAGATTGCAAAAATCTGCTCTCCAATCCTCTACCAAGGTGATCTTCCTCAGTGTAGAGTTGGATTCCAGACACCAAAAGGTATACATTCCAAAGGACAAAGACTAGTTTATAACAAAATACTTACAGGTCATTCTGGAGAAATCCTAAATATCTGTTATGGAATTCTTCAGAGTTTTGAGGTTCATAGCATCACACTTCCTGGTGATACCCCTAACCAGGCTACATATGACAAAGATACAATGGTACCTCAAGAACATCTGGTGTCACAACCTGCATTCCTTACAAATTCATACTCCTGAATGGTGGATTCAGGCATGCCCAAGCAACCAGCAGTTTCCTCTTAAATGCACTCAGGTCCTCACCACCTGTGCCTCAGACCTGGCCTGGTATACTTACTCAGGGAAATGACTGTGCAAGGTAGTGGGGAGTGCTTTAAGGGGGAACACATCAGTACAGAAGGCACTATTAGGTTTCAAGACAAAATAAAAACCTGGGATACTACTTGTAAGGACAGATAATACCACAGTAATGGGGTAAACCAACAGACAGGGAGGCACTACTCCTACTCCCTGCCCCTGAGTGTCTCCCAACTCTGGGAATTAGTACAGGGGATGGGACCTTCCCTCCAGGCACAGTGTCCATCTGGAAGATGAAAATGCCTGGCATATTCACTAATCAAATCAGCCATATATCCCCATGGTTAGATATTCAAAAGGGAGGGTTATCTCCCGCTGACACACAGGTAGATGTACCAGAAGTAGACCTTTTAGCTCAAACCCGAGCAGACAACTCAAGAAATACTGCTCAAGGGCCTGGCTCAAGGGAACTTGGAGGATGGATGCCTTCCCTTGCAGTGTACAGGTCTGCTTTTCTATGCCTTTCCTTCCCTACCCATCACCCCCATTGTACTTTAGGAAATCATGGAGGGTGGGCCAGGAGTTATCCTAATAATCCCTTTTTGGCCTAGGCAGCAATGCTTCTCCATTCTACTCTGCATGGTCAAGGAAGAACTATCTCTGAATATGGTTTTCTTGCCAGAACAAAGGATAGACTATTCACCCCAACTTGGGACACTCTTAGATTGGCAGGGTGGATCATACAGTACATATATACACTGCAGACATCTGTTCCCAAAGGACTTCGTACAAGTCTTCAAGGAACCCAGGAGATCAACTACCAGAAATTTATACATTTCAAAATGATTAAGTTTCTCTGTCTGTTGCATAGCCACAGGAAAACAGATGCTGCAAGCTAGGCTGCCACAGGTCCTGGGCAATCTGACAAAACTATGCTATCCAAGTCTATCCTGCGCTTCTGTAAATATCCATGCTTCTTCCATCTCAGCTTGCCTGCCTGACTGTACACCCTCTCATTTTCTCTTATCTCACCATGAAACAATTTCTGAAGAATATCATTCATTTGAGACTACCAAGAAGGGCCCCTGTGCTTCCTTGGGACCTAAATGTTCTAACCCCCCCCCCTTTTAGCCTGCTCCCTCTGCAGATCTAAAATATTCCACGTGAAAAAAACTGCCCTTCTGATGGCTCTCACTTCTGCTAGGAAGAATATCTGTGCATCAAGCCCTTATGTGTAGGGAATCTTTCCTCATTTTCCATAAGGACAGGGTCACTCTGCATACTAACCCCTCCTTTATGCCTGAGGTGGCATCTGAACTTTCACTGAATAAATCCATTAACCTGCCTGTTTTCTTTCCCTGTCCTCGGAACAAAGGAGAAAGAACACTACATTCTTTGGGCATGCAGAGACAACTCAGATTCTACTTAGATAATACTAAAACTCACAGAAAATCTTGTCAGCTGTTTGTTAACTGGCCTTCCCTTCTTGTTTTTTGGCAAATGCCCCAAACAGACCATCTCTAAGTGAATTAAATAGGCTCACAGGTTTATAGGTTCATAGGTTCATAGGTTCTTAGCTTTCTAGCCTTCTTTCCTAGCCTTTTAAATTATGTTAAATACGCCTTATACTTTATTAATAGCCCGTGCCATTTAGGTTCCAGTAGTTTGTTGTACATTTGAACAGGGTGATTCAGTGATCCGTGGGTAAACCTATGATCCTCCCATCTCCAGAGCTCCACAGAGCGAACAATTTCCATGGCGACTGCTCTGCCCTTCTCTTGGGGGATTTATGACACAGCCTCTGTCACTATGTGATAACCTCCTTTCACTCCGATTCCTATTTAGTTTTTTGGTTCTGGTGGATTTGGAAGTTTGGTTCTTGAGCATGTGGTTTTGGTTGATTTTCATGGGTGGGTATGTGTCCATGGGTGTCGATTGGTCAGTCATGAGATGTAGTGTCAGCTCTCCTCTGAGCAGATATAGGCGCAACTGAATAGAGTATTTGACAGATTTTGGGAGTTGGTGATGACATTTGGTGAGGTCCTTTATCCTTTTGGTGAGGAACTTTTGGGGTCTCTCAATTGCTGCAGGTGTCGGGTGAAATACATCATTGTCCCGAGTTGTACGTCATACAAGGAATGAAGTGAAGAATGTAGCAGGAATGATGATGGGCATGAATCGACATGGGAATCAGATGATGATCAGAGATGGTCTGTAGAAGGTCTTTCAAGAATGGGAACCTCAGTCAGGGCCACTGTCAACCTGGGTCAACAGGGTCCTGATAACCTCTTCTTTGCTTATCTGTATGGTAGCCCTATGTTACCTTGTTTTAGGGGTGGGTTTGTTTTTCGATTTTTTATTTTCTCCTTTTTTTATTTAACTATTTATGGACCTTTTTTTGGCACCAACTATCAGAAGGATGTTCCTGTGTCTGAAGGATGTCTGTGTAGATGGCAGTTTGCAGTCATCTGCAAACTTTGTCATATCCAGTTGCTGTCAGTGTGAGTCAGTTGTCGTTTTCCTTGTCCTGTAATCCTAGACAAGTAAGTAGAGAACAAGAGGTAGGGGCACGACTTTAGGGGGCTTGGTGGCGCCCACTTGTAACCGGCTGTAAGTCTGACATGGCTCCAGCAACTCTAACCCTGGCCAGTTTGTGACCCATCTTGTGACATTTAAAGTTACATATCTTTCTTGTTGTGGTGATGTTTCTCATGATGCCGGTAGGTTGGGGTGTCAAAAGTAGCTGTCAAGGTAGGCTGTATGTACTGCCTTTCCTCTTTGAATCGCCTTGGGCCTTGGTCTTTGTTTTGAAGTCAATTGAAAAAAAAAACAAAAGATCACCCCACACAAACCAAGGTGACAAAGTCAAACAAAGGTCTGTCCCAGTTGTCCATGTCCTTCCTTTCCATTATGATCCCTTCCAGGCTTTAGGCTTCCATAGAGCAGCAGCTTATGGGTACCAACCGGAGGGGTGGCACGCCTTTGGGTCCGAGAGGACCACAGTTGCCGTGCCCGCCACCAGGCACATGTCCTGTGTCCTGTAGTAAGGCTAAGATTAAACAGCTTATGTGGTTTTTAGTTTCTTCATTGAGTTCATCATGCACACGGGGGGGACACCCTCTGGTCATGATTTGCTGTTTTTTAGCTTAGAGAGAGCAGCTTTCACCATTTGCATTTGAGATGTCTGGAGGCTGTTGGGATTTGGGATTCTCTCTCCTTTTTGGGGGTGGGAGGGGGTGAAGTTTGCGCTGAACCTAGACTAACAACCACTGAGGCCTTTATAAGTTTAGCTATGCAACCCAACTGTATCCCATGAGTTATTGTGCTGTAGAGGTTATTTTAAGGGGTGTATGTCAGGGCATGATTTAATGGCTGCCTCTATCAATCAGTGACATAAGTGTCAGGCCATGAGTGAATTACTAATTTCCCATCATTGGTTCAGGTTGTGCTTGAATAGGGTTAGGGAGAGGCTGTGTTTTACATGGATGGGAAGCCTATTCCAGAGAATGGGGATTCTCTGAAGTACATACCTGTTACACCACAGTAACCTTTTCAAGTTGCAAGCAGAGTTTATATCCCTAATCTAGTTGTTCTGGTGTTCATATTGCAGATATGTAAAATATCCAACAGAGCAGAATCCAAGGGTGCCTTGTATGCCAGGCGTAAATAACCTCTCAGTAAGTCTATAAGAAACAGATTACAGACATAGGACTTTGAGGCAGTCTGCATAGGACATTGCAGTTATGCCCTGTAGTCGCTCTGTGAGGAAGATCTGTGGACATTCCAGTTGCTGCTTGTGCCTGGTGAGATGCATACTGAAGGGGGCGTTATAGTCAATGATGAATCTGAGGGCTAAGTGAAGTGGCACTATGACTTTCCTAGACCTAGATGCCTTGCCCTTTTTTAAAAATTGAGTGACATAGAAAGATTTTCTTACAACCTAAGACACATGTTGGTCTAAATCTAGGTTGCTACCTATATGACTCCAGAAATCCTTAACTACTGAGTCTATTTTTAGGGGTGTTTTATTAAAGAGGAAGTTCCCTGGGTGACTGACTTCCCAAAAGGTAATATAATGCATTTCTTGGCTTTGAGTCTTAAGCCATGGCTTTGGCAGCATTCATGTTTTAAAACTCAGTCAAGAAATGCATAATAGTAGCTTTAGGAAATTTGGAATAGATAGTGTACTTTGAAGTCTGGACCACCTATGCTGAAGTTATGGTTGTAATCCTTATCATGGACATATGCATGCACACACACATGCACATGCCTATTTCCTGTCATAGCCCACATTTTAACTGCACATGCTCTTTACACCGCACTGTACATATTTTATATACTTTCTGCAGACAGATTTCTGTTTTTATTTATCCCATTTTATGAAGTCACTACATAATTGCTTTTATGTTAACAGTGTTTATTTCCACATCCAAATCATGTCCCTGTATGCATTTCATACCTCCAGTCTCTTTGTAAATGATTCTGTATGCTATATCACAGTAGCCAAATAGTTTCTTTATCTAAAGAAAAATCACACTTCATTAGTCATATCCTTATATTAACAAACAGCTTATTTGACTTGCAAAATTGATTTTGATACATTCTCTGGAATTCAGAAAGGGCTACCACCAGTGGTAAGCCCTAACATGGCTGTTTTTCCATTCTGATTTTTAAACAGTTCCACTGCAGTGATTCTTTGTGCTATAATGAGGCATTGCAAGTGGGCATATGACAATTAGCCATTTGCTCTCCCTCATAAATGACTGAGATTATGGATTTAGCTAGTTGCTTGTCTGCATAAATTAACATGGTCAGCCATTTTCATAGGTTCATAGATTAGTACTAGGCCAGCTGCCCTTGTGGGCCATTTTAAGCCTAGCCAATTACCCCATGTGAGAATCAAACCCTGCACCTTGTATTTGTAAGATAAAAGACCTTAATCATTATGCCATCCTCAAACAGTATTATGCCAACCTCAAAATTTAAAAAGAAACATAAAATCCACGAACAGGAACACCACTGCAGGACAAAACAAATTATTTTATTAACACATTCTGGTACCTCTGCTTCTTAACTTCTGCTGGTTCCAGCAGAAGGCAAGAAGACGAGGTACCACAATGTGGTGTTCCTGTTCATGGATTTTATGTTTCTTTTTGGAGATATCATGGTGGTTTGATGTATATAGAATCTCAAAATTTACCCAGCCAAAATGCTACATTCACCCATGGTTTCAGCGGAAGAGACTGCACAGCAGGTACATGTTGGGAAGTTTTGCAGAGAAGTAGATGTTGTGGGTGTGTGTGTGCACATGTGTGTGTGTGTGTGTGTGTGTGTGTGTGTGTGTGTGTGTGTGTGTGTGTGTGTGTGTGTGTGTGTGTGTGTGTGTCTAAGTTTATACATTTTGCCAACCCTAAGGTTGAAGAGAGTCTGGTGAATTCATTATGGGCTAGCTTATGTCAGTCTATATTTAGGTGACACAGTTTAATAGTTTCTAGACTATGTATGAATGAAGATTTTGAGTATAATTTGTATGGTGGCAGTTGAGGACTGGAGTAGGATATATATAACTGCTATACATAATTTAGCATGCAAACCTAAATGTATTTGTATTAGCACCCAGTTTGCATCAGTGCTGTGGGTGAAGTTAGAAGTAGTTTCATGCTTAGAGCTGAGATTGTCTGTATTATCTGTTAACAGTGCAATGCCACCACATGGTTTTAGACCAACTCTGTGGTCACAGAAAAATACATATTTTGTTGTGTAGCTGTGAGGATGAATGAGTTTGTATCTCAATAAAAGCAATGTAGAAGTCCAGTGCTCTATCTGTACTCATTCGTTGTTAAGATGACAAGTAATTGACAAGACATTGCTGTGTATGTTGTTTGAACGCGTGTTGTTAAATAGGCCAGGATTAGGTTCATTGTCACCTGATTATGGTAGTGTAGAGATAACATTAATACAATGAATTGACCTAAGCATTAAAGTCACCAAAGATCAACCATCTAAAGAACTCATGAATTAGGGTGAAGAGGAAATCAGAGAATGTTTGAAGAAATGCTCTTTAATAGCCTGGTGAATGGTACACTAGGAGAAATCTGCAGTTCATTCCTGCCCCAAGGGCATGCTTATAGTCTAAGTTAGATTTGGATAGTCTTCAAAGAAGAAGTGAAACAGATGGCCAACCCCTCCTCCAGATGTTATCTTGTGTAGGGCTCTGGATAGCTTTGAGATCCGGAGGAATAAATAAATCAAGGCAGTTTGAAGTTTTCATGCAACCGGGTCTCTGTAGTAAATGGCAAGTCAACTGTATGGGTCAGGGCTGGAGACAATGCTTTTGCTCAATCTGATTGATTTTGTGTTAAAGAGAATAGCCCCAGAGAAGGCTGGAGGAGGTAGTGCAGCCTATCAATTGAAGATGTGTATTTATCTACAGAAGTAATGTCTCCTTGTGGCTATGACGCTTTACCCTGTGGTGGTGCTGAAATAAAGCCAAAATGACAACCCTGTTCTGGATGAGAGAAGAAGAGCCCCTTTCTCTCCACACAATGACTACATGCTACCTTCAAACTCTTTATATTTAAGAAAGATCACAGAAGTCAAAGTCTCAGCTGGGCAGGAGGCACATAGAAGGTCTCTGTTGTGTGAAAAAACACTGGAAAAAGTATAGAATGAACACACTTTAGGTGGGATAACAGGAGTTAAAGTAGTAAGGAAAATGGCATCCATGAGCAAGGGACTACTAGGAATAATAAGAATACAGATTGTGGCAGTCTCTAAAATGGCACTTTAAAAGTCAGGCACATAAACAAGCACATTACACCATAATTACATGACCAGGTATGGCTATGATGTTGCCCTAGTAAATCAAACAGATTTAAAAGGACAAGAACAGGCAACAGAACCAATAACTTACAGTCCGTCCAGTAATAAATTTACATTGAATGTCACCGTAATCGAGGACTGTAAGGCTGTCACACTGCAGTTTACCCCCAGTAGCCATATGACCGAAACAAGAAAAAAGGACTTTTAAATAGCAATGCACGTTCCACTCAGACAATTTGAAGTTCATACCTTTATGTTACTGCACTTCATGTCTTTGTATTACTTGTCACTCAGAGGCAAATAGGTATAATGTTCTGTAATCAGGGTGGTGGGATTTACAAAAATTAAGTTTCCTAATCAAATTGTTAAAGCAAAACAAGAAAACAAATGAAATTACTAAACAGTAAAACAGCTTCTACTCAGACTGCAGTGAATTAACATTCAGTGCAGTGAAAGAAAGTGGCTGGATGACAAATGTAAAAGACTAAGTTAAGACATACCCATAGTGGGAAGCACTCACTGATGAGTGTAAGTAAGGAACCAGTCAGTTGAAGTTTTTTAAAAGAGAAAGTGGTGTAAGTATTACTTATTTTTATACATGTATGTATTCTGTCTGGTGGTGGTTGTAAAGCTCTACTGGGGTCATTAAATCTGGAAAAAAATCCTAAAAGCCCAAAGCCTTAACAGATTGAGAAAATATATAAATAAATCAATTTAATTGACAAATGTATGCATTGATAGTTGTATTTCATGAGATAGGACCCTAAAATGAGTACTGATTAATTTAATTTAATTTAATTTAGCAAAGATTTTTCTCATCACTTTGACACATTTCTATCTGAGGATCCAGATTTTCAGCATACCATTGATGATACCCAATTTCATGAAGTATTGGACTTGTACAGCATTTTATTTCTTAAATGACTGTAAAGTCACTCTTCAAGCTAGTTGTAAAATGTGCTACAATTTATATGTTGTAATTAGGTTCATAGGTTCATAGGTTCATACTAGGCTGTCTGCCCTGGGGCAATTATAAGCCTAGCCTAATTCTGTATGGCTTACGCCACCCCTTGATTTGAGTATACTGTGCCCTTTTTAAGGTTTAGTTTACTGTGCCACTGTCTAATAGTGACACGGGAGTAATCCCTGGGACAAACCTACGATCCCCCATCCACCTATCGAGATTCTTCTTGAAGAGATTCAGTGAGGTGCTCTGCCTCACATGAACTGGAATTCTATTCCAGAGTGAAGGGAGCCTCTGGGTTATGAACCTGTCCCTCCAGCAAGTTCTATTTATTTCTGTGCTGAGGTTCAAGTCCCTCGAGCGTGTGGTTCTAAGGGATTTAGATTTACTGAGGTGGAGCATGTCCATTAATTCTGGATTTGACATAGCTTTGTATGTCAGGCATAGATCGCCTCAAAGTAGGCGGTATGCAACTGAGTAGAGCTGGAGTTTTTTTAACCGAGCAGCATATGGCATCTGTTTGAGACCCTGGATCATCTTGGTGAGATACTTTTGGGGTCTTTCTAATTGCTGCAGGTGTCGGGTAAGGTACATCCCAAAAGGGGCATTGTATTCTATGATGGGCCTGATGAGGGATGAATAAAGGGGCACGATTACCTCTCTTGATCTAGATGTGAAACCCTTCGTGATGAGGTGGGCTATGTAGAAGGTCTTTCTAACCACTTTGGCAATGTGGTTTTCAAAGGAGAGATTGCTATCAACTTGGGTCCCCAGGTCCCTAATTACTTTCTCTGTACTTAATGGGTTTCCGCCTATGTGGTAATTTGTGGGCACATTGTTTTTGCCAAAGGGTATGACTGCACATTTTTTGGCATTTAGCTTTAAACCATGGCGCTGGCACCAGTTATCTGTCTCTGTGAGACCTTTTTGAAGGATGTTTGTGTCAGCTGGAGAGTTGATTATGGCGCCCAGTTTGCAGTCGTCTGCGAACTTGGTGAGCCATAGTCCTCCCACGTTTGCCTGTACCTCGGAAAAGTATATACCGAACAAGAGTGGTCCAAGGACAGAACCCTGTGGGATGCCACTTGTGACCGGTTTCGAGTGTGACATGGTTCCAGCAACTCTCACTCTGTGGGTTCTGTCTTTGAGCCATTATGAGATAAACACTCTAAAAACTGACACAGAATTACTGATGATTACCAAAGTTAACAATTGCTTACAACATAGGCATTTTAAATGCTTAAGTTCCATATGTCCACCATGAGGTCTGTGGATCAATTTAACACACTGCTTGTATAGTTCTGTCTCAAAAATTTTCTCTGTGACTGTTCCTATAATTATGAAATAGGGTGCATAACTATGAAATGGGGTGCAGCATTCCCTTGTCTAAACATTTGATCCAAAAGTCACATGCATTTGTACAATTTGGTGAGTCTTTGCTTGAAGCTTGGCCAAGTTAAGAACTTTGGTTTAGATTTTAAATTGCATTGAAAACCACTGAAACTTAGAGAATATCTTATTTTTAGTGAAACCAACTGTCATTTTAGAAATGTTCATAATATTGATTTGAAAATTGAACCTTATCAGTTTACGTTCACCACACCATACATAATTTGTCTTTATTTGCAGATGATCAGAAGCCATGTTTTACATTTTGACAAACAGTTGCCAGCCTCCAAACATCCAAGTTCATCCACACACATGAATATGTCATTTAACAAATTATCTGTAGGGTGGTTTGCTTGTGAACAGGGATTGCTCCCCACTGCTCTGCTGGTGAGTCAGACTCATTTATCCATTCTGCACAATAGTAGCCAAGTAGTCTAAACCCAGATGAAACAAGGTCAGATAACAAAAGCTCAGTTAGTGAAGAGATATAAAAAAACGTCAGGCACTATTTGGAGAAAAGATCCTGGAGTTAAATGCCAGCGTGCTTCACACTGCACTTGAGGTCTTGAGGTGAAAAGGGAATTGGTAAGACATTCACTTGCCTAGCAATGCATAGCCATGCAGCATTAATAATGGGGGTTCATTTATTTAAGAAATCAAACTTGGCCAATGCCCATCATTAAAAACTAAACTGCTTATTAGGTAACAAACATATGACCTTAAGGAAACCTTGAGTGAGTCTCTAGTTGTCATCAGACCTTTGTATAAAACTGGGGAAAGAGCATTCTCCAAACTGTGGTTATCTACTTGGAATCTCATCTGACCAGAAATCAGAATAGAGAACAGCCCAGAGCTCTGTAAATCTAAACTAAAAAAGCACATCATAAAGGAATTTTTATATGCATGCTTCAGAGATAGATCAAAGGTGTCAGTACATACAGATAGTCAGGTGTAAAAGATGCAACTGTGCCTAATTCAGGAATCATTTCAAAAAACTTAAATGTACATAATATTCTACTATCTGACAAGTTCTCCTATTTTAAAGTGCAGTATTGTTTTAGGTGGAATACAAATATATGTATAATACAATGTTGTTTGTAGTAACCATGCACATTTTAACTAATAGGCCTGTAATATTACCTATGCATGATTCTTGACTTGTAACCTGTGTATGTTTTCTATTGCCACAGTGGCCAGGTCATGGCTGAAAAGGATTTCTTGACCGGTCTTCCTGCCCAGTTAATAAACTAGAAATAAATAAAATAAATGAAGATACAGTTTAAAAAATAATACACCAAAATCAGCTCAGAGTAATGCTTATTAAAACCACATGGACTTTTCAGTCAGTGTGCCTTTCAGCAGACTGAACATGTAACAACTTTTTATGTACCAAGATAAAGTGTACAGAATATGTACATGACATCATAATGGAATAGTAATCTGATTAACAACAGAAATGAGTATCACCAGTGTCTGCCTTTAAAGAATGATGTAATACTAAACTGCGATAAGACTAGAATGCTTACTTGTCTAAAACTTAATTTGCCATTTAGTTTCTGTTTTCATAAGTATGCTGCCATGGTTCTTTTCCCCATTTATTTAGATCTTAGGATATTTAAGGCTTGAGGTTTAAACACAGGCATCATGCTTTATTCCTAACATGATACATTATGATATCCTGATTTTAATATATTGTGAAATATTTATAATTATATTGTTAAATTAATTAATGTTAATTTCATATGTTGACATTATTGACACATAATCTATATTCCTAAAGACCTTAAAATTTTCTCACCATAATGTGCTGAATTTTCAAAAGCAACGAAATAACAACGTGTGGAAGCATGACCTATGTGCAGATTAGTTTGTGGGTGATTATAAATTTATTGTTCTTATATATGTATACAGTGAGCAAAATACCCTGTACATGGACTCATAAGTCATTGACAGCTTTGTCAAAGCTCACAGGATATATTGTGTGAATGTATATCTATATAGGTGTGTATATAGGTGTGTGTGTGTGTGTGTGTGTGTGTGTGTGTGTGTGTGTGTGTGTGTGTGTGTGTGTGTGTGTGTGTGTGTGTGTGTGTGTATATATGGAAACATCATAAGCCTGAAAATTCAGAATCCTGAAAACTCAAAATCCTGAAAGCGCAAAATCATGAAACTCAAAATCCTGAAAACACAAATAATGCTAATATGTCACTATAAAGACACTAATATCTACTGACCCTGACCCTAACCTAACCCTAAGGTCCATCACTATCGCACACTCACCTGACCGCGCCCTAACCCTAACTCACTTAATAACCCCAATATTTGTCACTATTGCATACATAACCCTAACTCACTTAAACCGCCTAACCTTAACATAAAACCAACTGCACACTTACCTGACCCCAACGCATGACCTAACACCACAGGGCTAACAATAGCAAAGCCACAATGACATCAGTATGTCTATTTCTTTCAGGATTTTGAGTTTTCAGGATTCTGAATTTTCAGGCTTTTGGTTTCAGGATTTTGATTTTCAGGCTTATGATGTTTCAGGCTTCTGAAGACCGTATATATATATATATATATATATATGTATATATATATATATATATATATATATATATATATATATATATATATGTATACAGAGAGAGAGAGAGATAGATGGATATAGATAGAAATAGATACAGATAGAGAGGATAGATATATCATCTGTATAATGTATTTTTAATGGATGGTTGTCCTGACTCCTCATTTTCTGTTTTTTCATTTTAACTAATATTTGATCAGCTTCAGCATCCTGATATTGTGATCCAGCTTTTACATCTAAAGACTACTTTATTCTTGCTTCGTAAAGTCACTGCATCTGACTGATTGAATCATTTCACGTTAATTATTTGTAGTTACTTAGCATAACCCATGTAGTACTCTTTTAAGTTGAATTTTAATATTGTTTATTGGTATTCTAGGATTGTTACGGTGTTTGGATCCCTTTACTGTACCACATCTTCTCTAATATTAGTGCAGCCTTGCATCTCATCCCATTTGCTCCTGCAAGCTTTCCAGCTTTGCAGATGCTTATATATCTTGCAGAAACATTGCTGTGGTTGACATGGGCTAGCCAATAGAGTTGCTGCTGTGTACATTCCTGTAGTGAGTTGTCAACATCTTTACTACTTCCCTGGGGTAAACTGTTAATTTTGTTGTCTTCAAATCTTCAAACAGTGCCAGGAGTTTAATTTTTCCATCAGCAGCAGTATGTGGAACATGTCTTTTGGGGACCCCTCTTAAGGAACTTTATTCTAATGCAAGGTCAATCCATAACAAGACTGGGATCATCTCAGATCTTCTGTAAGAAGCTGACTTTTCCTTCATTACTGAGATATGACTGGATGGTAACTTTGGTCATTATTTGGCTCGGCCTTTCCACCTGGATTTATTGCATTGCTGTAGGAGTAGAATCAGGGGTGAGGTTGCCAAATGTGGTGGTCCTGGGATACAGCTAACACAGGTTGCCTTTTGAACAGGTCATAGCTGCAGGAGCAACATGCAGATTTTTCTTCATCTACCATCCACCCAGTTGTGCAAGGATATTCCTACAACAGTTTCCTGAATTCTTTCTTGATTTATTTGTTGGTCAGAAATGCGTTCTTTGTGACTTTAACCTCTGTGATGAGGATGAGTAGTGTCTCTTGCCCAGGAATGTAATTGTATAATAAAAGACTTTGGGTTTGATCAGGCCATTCCCTTTGCAACACACAGATTAAGTCACACTTTAGACTTGGTGAAGGCATTAGGATTTGTGATGGAGCTGATCTGTTGGTCCGATCAATTCCTGGTTTACTTTGGTGTAGAGCTTCTGTACTGTAATCTCCCCACTTGTGAACTGATGTTGATCCACACTATTAAACATATCACTCTGGAATGTTTTTCATCCTGATCCTTCAGTTATTTCTAGGAAATGGTGTTGATTTTCCGTGATGCATCAGTTGGAGACTATAGCATGTCGCTGTCTTAAGCACTAAATTATCTTGTCCCAAGTTGTATTTGCCTTGTTCCTGTTAGAAGGAGTAAAGAATATTTTGACAACAGTCTTCCTCTGTAATGACAGAAGGGAATGGGTGTAAGTTGGAACATTAGTGCATTAAGTGGGTCTTGGGAGTGGTAGGCATGACGTAGGGGATCATCATTATATCATTTATCGTGCAGCGATCGCGCCCAAAAAGGCAACTTTTGTCTAGAAAAATCTCTGTGGCATCAGTTAACCAACCTGAACTCTGTTATCTGTGGTGAGAGGGCTGTACAGCCCAGCCTGTCTTTCCACTAGAAGGGCACTATCTACTACTGAATGTGAATGCATTGTCCATTCCGTCTCTAACAAGGCTATGGCCATTAGACCCCATGGGCACTGCTTTGATTCCAACCAGTCCACTTCCAGCTCCTTGGATGGTATTTAACATTCTTGATTATGTTTTGTTTTGGACTAGTGTATCAGATATGTGAATCACAACCTATGGATTGGATCTTTGCCCTTGAAGGCTGGTTGACTAGCCTTAACGTTCTAGGCATAATGATTTTTTTTGAATATTAGTTATATACTTTGAGATCAGGGATTTTTTTGTATGGCCGTGAAAGATGTCTTTGTAATCCTAACTCACAAGAAACATACTTCATAGTCTAACATCCTTGATAATTACTACAAAGTCTCTAACCTTCCATTTCTAGTATAGGTTATTTAGAAGGTTGTCTTTAAACAGCTACAGAGCCATCTTATAGTCAGTGAGCTCATAGTCCCCTTTCAGTCCAAGGATTTGTTCTCGCCATAGTATAGAAACTGCTCTTACCCAGATAATCCTTGATCTCCTTAAGGCCAGAGACCACCAGTATTATTCAGTTTTGGTCCTCTTTGGTCTCTCAGCAGCACTTGATACCATTGACCAAGGCTTCATGATCAAGCAGTACTGTGGTCTGTCCTCTGTGTCCTTAAAATGGTTTATATTGTATCCCTCTGACCAGTCTCTAAAGCTCTGTTCTGGGCTGAATTTATCTTTGTCGTATCCCTTGGATATTTAAAGTAGCACAGGGCTCTGTCTTAGGCCTACTGTTGTTCACAGTTTATATGCTTCCTTTGGGTGCTTTTATTAGGGTAGGGGACTAGCATAGCATAGTTATGCAGATGACATCCAGATTTACCTGTCATTTCCATATGATTATATGTCAAGTGTGTATTCTCTGGCCAACAGTCTTGAAGCCAACCATTCTTGGCTTTCACATAATTGGTTGAAATGGACACCTCCAAAACCATGGCTGTGGCAGTTCATGTTTTCTTGAGAGGCTCCAGTGCACCTCAGCTTCTTAGTTTCATCTTATGTGATGGAAATAAGCTTCATTTTGTTGAGAAAGTGAGTAATCTGTGTGTTATCTTGGATCATAGTTTGATACTTTGGGACCAGGTGTCAGATGTTCTGAAATCATTCCGTTTTCATTAACAGAAAATCTGTATGATTAAGTACTTTTTGCCTCATGCTGACTTCTTAGTGATAATTCATGCATTAATCTTCTCAAGGCTGGATTATTGCAATGCCCTTTATCTGGGACTTCCTAAGTCTGAACAGGACTATTTACAGGTGGTGCAGAACTCTGTTGCCAGATTTCTTAGTGGTACAAGTCATTAACAATAGTTTACCATTGTTTGGCACAACCTTCATTGGCTGCTGGTTCATTTCAGAGTTATCTGTAAGATTCTGGTGTTGGTGTACTTATGCATTCTTGACTTGGGTCCTACTTATACGAAGGCGTAGGTGGTGCTCTATATCCCTACTCAGGTTTTACATTCTTCTCCTCAGAGGCTGCTAGTGGTTTCACAGGTGTGCTGTGAGAATTCATGTGCCTGCTGTTTTTCCTTTCATGCACACCCCCACCCCCATTTGGAACATATTATCTCAGTGGCCTCAGGAGTATCCATCATTGTCTGGTTTCCACACAACACTGGGAACTTACCTTTTTAAGTTTACTGTTTTAGTGGTGGGATGAGTTATGATGATTTGCAATTATATTTTATTTACTGCTATAGCTTACTAATTCATTTAGTACTATTTTATTATTTACATTTGTTTGTATTTGATTTATTGTGCATCTGGTGCTTTGTTGATAAAGCACTTAAATAACTTTGTAGTTGAATACAGTTTTGCAGCATTTCCAACAGTGTGTTTAACGTCTCTGTTTTCCATAATTTCAATCTTTACATGTTCTGTAGTTTGTAATATATTTGGTAAAAAATTGTATTTTGTTTTATATATATATATATATATATATATATATATATATATTATTATTATTATTATTATTATTATGATAAATTATATATTTCTAGTATTCATCTTCATGAGACAAGACCTGACAATTTGTTTAGCATCTATTTATTAGAATACCACATTTCATATTGGTCACATGACCTTTGTCACAGAAAGTGGCAGTGTACAGAAAATACAAAGCTCTGCAGAATAGTATATCAAAATTAAATACCATACAAAAAGATGAAATAAGACATATAAATGCTGTGGTAATGTTAAAATTCAAAGCTGGTTTTAGGTTGAAGATATTTATTTATGAGAGTCCTGTATACCTTTAAACAAGAAAAATAAGAAAATATATATTTGTTGACCTACTTCTAAAATATTTTTGTTTTCTTTTGCTTTTACAACTAGAACGTAGTATATGGAAGGCATGGAAAAATGCTAGATGTTTACTTCCCCACAAGAAGGAAAGTGAATGAAGAAGCCACCTTTCTTCCTGCAGTCATCTTTGTGTTTGGTGGAGGATGGGAGACTGGAACTAGAACCATGTACAGTCTGTTAGCTCATCAGTTATCAAACAAATTAAATGTTGTGGTTATCTGCATGGATTACACACTGTATAGAAAGGTAAATCACAATGTCTTTAAGCACTTCTCATTAAGTGCCCCATTTCTTCTCGTGGGTGGCATGACTGCTGTTGAGTATTTGTGTAACATAACATTATGTAATACTCAGAGCTCCGTTCTAATATTCTTATTTTTAAATAAGAATCCACACATAAAAATCTTGCTATAGTGAGGCTCTTACTCAAAAAAAGTGACGTGCAGTTAACAAGCTTCAGCAATGCTTTGGTACACAAAAACAACTGTAGAAATTAAATGTAATTCCAGGTGTAGCTTGTGGGCAGTCAAGGCAAAGGTAGCTGTAGTCTGCATGTTACACGTCACACACACGTTACGCCTCACTACACATGTTACACCTCACTACACACGTTACGCCTCACTACACACGTTACACCTCACACACACGTTACACCTCACTACACATGTTACACCTCACACACACGTTACACCTCACTACACACGTTACACCTCACACACACGTTACATCTCACTACACACGTTACGCCTCACTACACACGTTACACCTCACTACACACGTTACGCCTCACACACACGTTACACCTCACTACACACGTTACACCTCACTACACACGTTACACCTCACACACACGTTACACCTCACTACACACGTTACGCCTCACTACACAGGTTACGCCTCACACACACGTTACACCTCACTACACACGTTACACCTCACACACACGTTACACCTCACTACACACGTTACACCTCACACACACGTTACACCTCACTACACACGTTACACCTCACACACACGTTACATCTCACTACACACATTACGCCTCACTACACACGTTACGCCTCACTACACACGTTACACCTCACACACACGTTACACCTCACTACACACGTTACACCTCACTACACATGCTTCCACTAGGCTGCATCACCAGTACAAAAGGGCAGCATAGAAACTCTTCAGGCAAAGAACCGCAGAGCCTGATCCAGGAGATAATAACTAACTGCTTTAACCAGGTAAAGGAAATAAACACCACACTTCGATATCCACCCCACTGCCAGCGCTACAGGCTTACAGTCATACATTTGGATATTAATCTAAGAGGCGAAGGCTCTGATGAATTTATTATTAACTTATATAAGAATTCTGTATGTGCAGGCACATTTCAGTACAGTATAATTTTCACCTTCCAAGTCTAGTTGAGGTTTACTATATGGTGAATTTATAAGAACTTAATAGTGTGACTATATAGTACTGTTGAAAAATTTAAATAACATGTTTAAGACAGGAGTTCATGACATCATAGATATAGACCAAGATTATTGGACAACTAGTGGCCATTGTATGTCTGGATTATTGAAAATATGTGATATTTAGATATTTAGAGAAGGGAGTACCAAACAGAATGCTAAGAAGAAACAGATTTGTTTAAATTTTTTTGTAAATATTATTTCTGACATGATTGAGTCTGTTATAATGAATTACTAAAAAACGTTTAAAATAAGATTCTCAGTTAGACTGCTTTACCATTACAACCTTCATTTTCATAATCTCAACATCATTATTTACATGTAATAAAACAGCAGCATGTTAAGATGTACCGGTCAGAATTTCATACAAGTGTAAGAGAAAATTAAACATAGACTTCTGGAACATGTCAGAATTATGAAAATCGTCGGGTGCTTTGACCTGTGTTAATCCACTTTAAAGAACATCATGATTCTAACCCCAAGTTTATTATTACAAGTGCTATTTCAGATAAAATAATTTGTTGTACAAAGAAAGAAATTGGCATTAGCATTTTACTATGAATAAAAAAAAAAGAATAATTACTGATCCTTAAATAAAATACTTTATCACCTTTAAGGTTAAATCTTGATTTAGCCTGGAAATTTCAGCTATATGACATGATTTATTCTGTGTTTGTTTCTTTTGGTATGTGAATCTGATTTATAGACTGTGGCTTTCTTTTGGTCTTTCTTATTGCTTACATATACTTGGCAGATTTTAATTAATATGTTTTGTGTTTGTATAGTGGTTATCTGTTTTATTCATTCTTTTTCATAATCTAGAAGGTTGTGGCCAATGCACAAGGCTGTATAATAATGGTATTTTTTTTATCCTCTGATTATAGCATTTATTTATTATATTTTATTGTGACAGTTTTGCACAATGCAATAAACAAGGCAGAAATCCAAAAAAACGCTGACAGTCCTGTACTCAAAAACTTTTATTCTGGAAACCACAACAGTTAAGCACTTTCATCAGCAACCACAGGCTGACTTCATCAGAACTAAATTAAAACAAAAACATGTTTATTTTATAGCATAAAAGCATCACCTGATTCAATTAAACAATCAAGTAAATAGTTATATATGCTTAAAGTGCCAAGAGCAGTAAAAAGTGCCATAGCCATAAAAGAACAGCATTGTATATAAACACAAACAACTCTACACCCTAAAAATAACCTGATATAAAATTAACAATAGATAATAAAAAATAAAAAATAATATATTAAAAATGTAAACAACTTTAAATTTCATATGCTTGCAATACAAGTAGGTTAGTTAAATGTGTTGCATCGTTCAAGCCAGGGAAGTTAGTAGCATCTAATTTAATCTGCCAAAACAATTCTCTAAAATCAAGAAAATCTTCCCATGGTCCACCCCTAGGGTTCTGTACGACTTTTTCAATGACACAAAATCTAAAATCATGTCCAGGGTTTTTATTGATGTGTTTAAATAAAGCACTAGTGTTGTTCTAGGTTCTTATAGCCCTAAGATGTTCATATACTCTATCTTTAAAGTGCCTTTTGGTTTTACCAATATAGAACCCCTTACAATTGATACACAAAGCTGCATAAATAACTCCCACAGTGCTGCAGGAAAATCTACCCTTGGACTTAATAACTGTGTAATCTTGTCTGTGTTCAAAATGTAAACCCACACTTCCTGATGCCTAACCCACTAATACTTGTAATGGGATGAGATTCCCTCTCCAGTAAATTTTTGATGGTAGCCCGTCTCCTGTAAACAACCCTAGGGTATACCCCAACCTTACTCAAGATGGTGTCTTGTCCATAAAACATTCTCCAGTACTTCTTTAAAATACTGTATATCTCATTGTGATCTAAAGAAAAATTTGGAATGAAGGAACAAACTTGTTCATAGTCTACTTCCCCTGTAAACCGAGAAGTCACCTTGTTGTTTGATTCTGTTTCACACAGTGTTCATGACAACGCTTTAAGAAAGAAAAGCATTTTTAATCCGCCCCTTGTCAGTTTTTTGACTATTTTTGAAAGTATGGTTGAATTTGAATTTAGAACTCTTCTCAGTTCAAGGTCCATTTGTGATGACACTGGGTTGTATTTATCCACCACTGAATATGCTTTATTGAGAAAATTATGCATGGATAAATTACTCGAGTCATGAAACCGGACAAAGGGGGCAGAGCAGTGGGCATGACTAGATGTGACTACAACAACAGAATGAACACTTTGCTTTTAGATGATTCTATGTATGAAGAAGTTTCCCTGAATTTTGTCAGCATTTCACATTATAGGATTGATTTACTTCTTAAAGACCTGTTTGATCATGGACAAATTGATGTTAAACTTTATGAATTTCTCACAGTTAGATTTCCTAGGGTGCCGAGTATTTTTGGCATACCTAAAATACACATAGACAGGAACAATCCTCCTATGAGACCAGTTGTTAGTGCAGCGGGATCTAAAACACATTTTTTGGGTAAATATCTCGATATTATGCTTAAAAATGTTTTGAAAGATGTGGAACACATTTGTACAGACTCCTGGCACTTTTTGACAAAACTTAAAAACTTGTCTTTTGATAAGAATGTTAGTTTTCTAACTGTGGATGTTACCAACTTGTTTAACATCATACCAAATTATTTGGGTTTGGAATGGTCTGAAGAATTCTTGTTTGACTGTAATTTATTTGATAATAACCAGGTTTCTGTTTTGGTAACACTTATGGAAATTATTTTAAAGTTTAACTTTGTTTATTTTGATGGACAGTTTTTTGTTCAGAAGAGTGTGGTGGCTATGGGGGCCTCATGCGCCCCCATTTTTGCAAACATTTTTATGCATATGTGGGAGAAGAAATTTCTCTTGCATTCTTCTTTTTCTAGTCAATGGGCTCTGTATGTACGTTATATTGATGATTTATTCTTTGTCTGGAATGGTGATCCAGCAGACGTGTCCTATTTTTTTACCTATATCAGCAGTACAATGTAGTTTTTAAGATTTACTTCAAAGTATAGTGCAGATGAAATACATTTTTTGGATGTTAGTATAAGAAAGGAATTGACTAATGCTTCCTTTGTTAGTGATTTGTATAGGAAGCCTACATATAGCAATAGTCTGTTACATTATCAGAGTAGTCACCTAGAACATGTCAAGAAAGGGGTTGTTAAAGGTCAATTTATTAGAATTTCATGCATGGTTAGCAGCACTGAAAATTTTTATATTCAGAGTAATTGTTTAAAGGGTATGTTTTTGGCTAGAGGATATCCTCTTGAATTAATAGACAACGTCATTAGTGAGGTTTCAAATATGAGACTAGATGGGAAATTGTGCCTGTTACCTTTAGACATTACTTATGCAGTGAAAACGACTAAAACAAACAAGTTTGTTCCTTCATTACACATTTTTCTTTAGATCACAATGAGATATACAGTATTTTAAAGAAGTATTGGAGAATTGTTCATGGACAAGACACCATCTTGAGTAAGTTTGGGGTATACCCTAGGGTTGTTTACAGGAGAGGGGCTACCATCAAAAATTTACTGGAGAGGGAATATCATCCCATCACAAGTATTACTGGGTTAGGCATCAGCAAGTGTTGGTTTTGTTCACAATGTTCTTACATTTTGAACACAGACAAGATTACTATCAATCACACAGTTGTTAAGTCCAAGGGTAGATTTTCCTGCAGCACTGTGGGAGTTATTTATGCAGCTTTGTGTATCAATTGTAAGGGGTTCTATATTGGTAAAACCAAAAGGCACTTTAAAGATAGGGTATACGAACATCTTAGGACTATAAGAACCCAGAACAACAGTAGTGCTTTATTTAAACACATAAATAAAAACCCTGGACATGATTTTAGATTTTGTGTCATTGAAAAAGTCCTACAGAATCCTAAAGGGTGGACCATGGGAAGATTTTCTTGATTTTAGAGAATTGTTTTGGCAGATTAAATTAGATGCTACTACCTTCCCTGGCTTGAACGAAGCAACAAATTTAACTAGCGTACTTAAATTGCGAGCATATGAAATTTAAAGTTGTTCAAATTTTTAATATATATTTTTTTTATTTTTTATTATCTATTAATTTTATATCAAGTTATTTTAGGGTGTAGCGTTGTTTGTGTTTATATACAATGCTATTCTTTTATGGCTATGGCACTTTTTGCTGCACTTGGCACTTTAAGCATATAGAACTATTTACTTGATTGTTTAATTGAATCAGGTGATGCTTTTATGCTATAAATTAAACATGTTTTCATTTTAATTTAGTTCTGATGAAATCAGCCTGTGGTTGCTGACGGCGCTTAACTGTTGTGGTTTCCCAAATAAAAGTTTTTGAGTACAGGACTGTCAGTTTTTTTTTTTTATTTCTGTCAAGTTTTCTGTTGGTTCTTGGTTTTGTGTTTGTCAGTAAACAAGGCAGTTACACAAAGTTCAGTACAAAGGTGATCTGAAAAATAGTTCAATTTAATGCTATACCTGGAGTAAAGAATCCCTGACTGGTAAACTAAGAAATATGGCATTGTAGTGCTCACCAAAGAACAAGAGTACATTTCCCTTCAGAAAAAGACAAAAACAGTCTGTATACAGCAACATAGGAAATGCTGTCTGGTACTCAAAGTTGTGAGAGCTATGATTACAAAGTGCTAACCAAAGCAATTTGGCTTTACAAAGGAAAACAAGGATAATGGAGTTCTAATGAATACAGAGTTGTGTCTTGCCGTGTTTGAACTGCTGCAGTCAAGTGTTATATTTAAGTCATCAAGCATAGCTTTAATTTGTTACACGTTCTCAAAATATATTTCAAGAAACTCACCTCTTCAGCTTCATTTTTGAAGTGAATTTCTTGAACTCCATTTGATGAACAAGTAAAAATGTTTATTAAAACATCCAAAAACTAATAGGCACAAGACAAGACGAGCGTACATTGCAAAGTCCAACAAGGTTTAATAGTTGAGTAAAACAAGCTTACAGTAATCAGTAGTCTGGTGCACACTCTGGTAACCGCCAAGCAATAAAATGTTAAAAACAATCTGACTGCACAGAATCCAAGTCACAAAGTGTAAAGCGCCTTTCGTTAGGAAACACTTCTCCTAACATCTTCAGGCAATAGTGCTCAGAAAGAAAAAACAAGTTTAAGTACTATCCTGGTGACTCATACTTATTAATACAATTAAGCCAATTAAGCACAGTCACATAATTTAAAGTTATAATCCTAAAATACTGAAGTCAAACAGTTTGTTATTGTTAAGTCATTAGGTAAAATGTTATTGTTAAGTCATTAGGTAAAATGAGTGCCTTAGTTTTACAAAAAAACAAAGTTCTGTTGTCTTGTAATGGAATATGTAGTAAATTAAATAGTATTAATTAAAATCATAGTTAGTTCACTTTACTTATAGCTAATGTTCAGGGACCAGTGGAAGTAATAATCTTTTCATAAAAAACTGTGTTGTGTAACGCTTCTTTTAACCTATAAAAGGTGGGTGTAACTTAGCAATCATAACCTCCCTAGGGCTAATGAGCATCTATTATTTAACCATCCAACAAAAGTAATGTGTGTACAACTACTATCTCTTAAGGCTCTTTAATTTTAGCACAGATAGAAGTCATTTCATTCAAGCCCGGTGGAAAGTATGCATTGAGTCTAAGCTGCCACAAAAGTTCCAATTTCTCCAACATAAGTGTAGATGCCTCTACTCTACTATTCATCTCAATTGAGTCGATGGCCTTAAATTTGAAATTGTGGTTAGGGTTTTCAGTGCAGTGTTTGGCTAGTGTGCTCTCCATTTTCCTTTTGTTAATGTAATAAACATGGGAATCCATATTTGTACCCTCCAGAGACCTTTTTCTAGGAATCAGTGTGGTGGTAAAAAGATATGGTTCCAGAAATCTCATTGACCTTTCCAACAGTCATACAGAGAATTTTTCCCCAGAGGCAGAGGGGGAAATAACTGCAATCTAAGTCACTGCCCATGTAGTAGAGGGGTCTACAGAATAAAGGGTCTCGAGACTCCTTTTTGAACTGATCCTTTCAATGTTCCTAAAAGGTTGTCCATCTCTGGTGGCTGCTGTAGTGCTTTTTCTTCCACCTAAAAGCCTGAATAGCCATCACAAAAGATTCATGGGTGCAAAGGATCATATCCAAAGGATATTTCAATCCCTTTTTAGAAGTTCCCCGAAGATAAAGGAAATGTCTCCCTGATGTTTGATCCAATCAGAGGGAATTAACAGCTCTAGAGATTCAAAAGCTTCTGGACAAAAAGAGTCATCCAAGCGGTCCCACAGACCAAAGTCAATCTACAGTTTACTCAAGGTTCTTTTTAGTGCCAAAGAAAACAGGAGACCTGAGACCCATTTTTGATCTCTGTTATCTGAACCAGTTTGTAAAGAATTCCAAATTCTGGATAGTCATGGTTCAGTCCATTCTGCCTCTCCTGTGGAAGGACAGCTGGATGTGCTCAGTTGATCTTCAAGACACGTATTATCACATCAAAATGAACAGGCACTCTCGAAGATACCTACACTTCCAGCTGGGAGCCAGCCATTATCAGTTCAGAGTCCTGCCCTTTGGTCTCACCACAGTCTCCAGGGTGTTCACCAAATGCATGGCAATGGTAGCAGTTCATCTAAGACTTCTCAGATTCAGAATCTTTCCTTACTTAAATGACTGGCTCATTATCACGCCTTTCAGGTATCTCCTGGAAGCAGCTGGGGATTACTTGCCCCAATTATCCCACTCTCCAGGAATTACAATCAGTCTGGCCAAGTCACAACTACAACCAGTTAAAGTCTTGGAGTTTATAGGAGCTCATCTAGATACAGTAAAGTGTTTAGCTCTTCTGCCTCAAAACAGAGTTGTTACTTTAAAATTGCATATAAGGCTCTTTCTTGTCTGTCTCCCCAAACAAATTGGTACTCAAAGCCCTAGGGTTGATGGCTGCTGCAATAACTTTAATATCCACTGCTCATCTTCATATGAGAATTCTGTAGTGGCCTCTAGCAGTGCAGTGCTCTTTTTGTCAACATTCCTTACGACATACAATAAAATTATCTCTTGTTTGTGGAAAATCCCTACTGTGGTGGATACTCTCTGAAGAGATTAGTCAAGGGCATCCATTTATTCTTCCTCCCCCGAACACCTCATTGACCAATGATGCCTCCCAGTTGGGGTGCAGGGTGGCATTACTTGGGACTGACTGTTCAAGGCAAATGGTCCCCAGAAGAGGCCAATTTGCATATAAATATCCTGAAGATGATAGCGTTGCTTGTAGCGTTGCAGGCCATTCAGAGCTGTCTTCCACTAGAAACTATTGCTTTTCCTATGAACAACATGCCACTAGTGTGGTACATCAACAAATAGAGGGAACCAGTTCTTATCTCCTGTGCTGAGAAGCAATGGACGTTTGGCAGTGTGTGATCTCCTCCAACTTCTTTGTTGTAGCAATGCACATACCAGGGAAACCCAACATCTTAGCAGACAAGCTCAACAGGGCCATCCTGATGTCTCACAAGTGATCTCTCAATAGGTCAGTAGCAAATATGATCATCCACAAATGGGGTCAACCGTGCTATGATCTATTTGCCTCTCCCATCCACAACTAATGCAGCAGTTTCTTTGCCCTAATTCCTCCTCAGGACAGACACCAAGAGATTCTCTAGTCCACGTTTTTCCCTCTGGTCTCCTTTACGCTTACCCATCCCTGCCTCTAATACCCAAGTTTCTTCAGAAAGCTCTCCAGTTAAAGAGTAAAGTAATCCTTGCCTCCTACTAGCCTCGGCAAGTATGGTTTCCCCCTTCCTGTAGTGTCACCTAGTATTTCCTCATTGGTCACTGAACCCCAGTCCAGACTTTCTAATACACCCATCGGGAATGATTCATATGGATATCATAGGCCTCAAGTTGACTGTGTGATTTCTCCAGTTCCAGGGATGGCTAGATACGCCAGGCTTTCCTCCTCATTTCACAAAATTCTAGTCTCGTCCCACAAACCTTTGACTAGGAAAATTTATAAGAGTAAATGGAAGAAGTTACTTTTTCGGCTCAACAGAGAGATTTGGATCTTTTCACTGCTCCTCTCCTGACTATGTTAGATTTCCTCACCTCCATCTTTCATGATGGAGCAAGCTTCTCCACCTTTAACGTTCAGATAGCAGTCATCTCCAATTATCATGTCAGAGGTAATGTTTCTCATTTTGCTTCATCTAGGTTATGTAAGGTCTTTTTTAAAGGTACCTTCTTACTGAGACCCTCTCCATCTTGAGATCTGACTTTAGTGTTGCAGACTTTGGTGCGTCCACCTTTTAAACCTTCAGCTAAAGTAGACCTTAAGTTTCTATCTTGGAAAATGGTTTTGTAGTGGCTATAACTTCAGCGAGAATAGTATCTGAACTCCAGGCACTCTCTTGGAAATGACCAAATTTGATTTTTTACAAAGGTAGAGTTACTTTATGTACTAACCCTTTTCTACCAGAGGTTTCCTCTGAAACAAATATCAACCAACTAATCAATTTACCAGTTTTCTTTCCTAAGTTTAACTATAAAGGAAAATGTGCCCTTCATCTTTTAGATGCACCTAGGCAACTTCATTTTTACCTTCACAGGACTAAGGACTTTAGGAAAGCTGATCAATTGTTTGCCTCCTTTTTTTAGTACTAAGATGGGAAGACCAGTCTCAAAAACTTTCCTAGTCAAATGGATAACAGATTGTATTTCCCATGTTTACTCTTTGAAAAGTTTAACCCTGCCAAGACAACCAAAAGCTCATTCAGCTTGATCACTGGCTATATAAGCTGCAGTTTGGTCTAGAGCCTCCACTGATGATAGTTGTACAGCTGTCACATGGTCTAATGCTAATACTTTTATTTCTCATTACAAATTGGATATCATCTCCAGAAACAGAGCAGCATTTGGTTCTGCGGTTCTCCGGAATATCCCTCCCCAAGTTTAATGCAGCTGGGGACTCTGTCACATTCATTGAGGAAGAAATGCAAATGACAACATCAGATATAAAAGTTATATACTCACCATAACTATACATCTGTGTTGTCCATTTTCATTCTTCCTCAACTTCCCTCCCACCTTCCCCCATCCATGTCTTTGGGAGTGACCTAATGGAATTGCTATTGGGAATCACAGTTCCTGTTTGAGCTCCTGATGTTTCAGCTGTCATTTTTCTGTCATATGTTAAGATACCTCCTTGTAATATTGTATAATAGCAGCAAACTCGAGCTGAAGTAACACAGTAGTCAGGGACATCATGGGTAAGGGAGTAGCTCAGGTCCTGATCCTAGAATCTAAAGAAAGTGGCCTAGTCAGATCCGAGGGCCGGATCTAAACCCATTCATTGAGAAAGAATGAAAATGGACAACAGCTGCATAGTTATGTGATTACATAAATTTTATTTTTATAGAAATAACTTCCTTCCCCTCTAGTCCCCTTTACACATGCTGCTAAGATCAATTTGGACAAAGTCCTTTTGGCAGTTACTAAAATTCAAAGCACTAATTCCATGAGTCCTGACAATATTCCTAGATGTCAGTAGAGAAGCATAAAGCTCCTTGTAGCAAAACCCTCTATCAGCTTTCCAACTTCATCCTCACCACTGGTTATGTTCCCATTTTATGGAAAATGCCATTTGTGGCTTCCCTACCTAATGTTGGCCCCTCTACTGACCCTGGTTATTAGCCACATTAGCATTATTTACATGACAATGGAAACTATTATAGCTGAACTAATAAATAAATAATCTGTTTTTAATTTCTCCAAGCCTTTTGGGTTTCTAATACCATGACAGGAATGGACCCCATTCCTAAGACAAAGTATGATTACATTTCATGAAATTAGTATTGTTTCAGTCTTTGATGTTAGCCAGAAGTGCTCTTTGCAGCACCCACAATGTGCCCAGTATTGACTCCTTCTGCAGTTCATACAGAATTACATGTATTGATAATTTATCTAGGTATATTTGTAAGTTCTTTTTTGTAAGACCTGCTGCTCCTACTACTATTGTAACTGCCTGGGTATCCTTCTTCCACACTGCCCTCATTTCTGCCTGCAAATCCTGGTATTTTATGACTTTGTGTCTTTCTGTACATAAGACACTGTAATCACTGGATGTAGCAATTTCATTGATCAATGCAATTTTTGTCTTCTTTTCATGGACTACTCTATCTGGTTTGCTCACATCTATTTTTTGAACTGTTGGTAATGTGTGATCTCATGTGATATAAATTTCATCATTTTGTATGATGCTATGTGGCCCATGTTTCCAAATGTTTTTCATCTACTTCAATAATATAATGTTTGCACAATCCCCAATGCAATAGTCTTGCCACATTATTATGCCTTTCAGTATACAATCCTTCTGCCATTAGTATGTCGCAACCATCTACAAGATCTGTGACTATTTCCAATTCTGTTTTACAACACTTACATTTGTCTGTTTCTTCCACATGTACAATGGGCTTTGTAAACTAGTGTGTGCATAGTTCACTGTCTTGGGCCACCAATATTAACTTTGCGTCTTTTGATTTAAGTTCACCTGTCCATAACCATTCCTGCATTCATTTCTGATCAACATGAGGTTGTTGCAAGTGTTTTTTATACCTGCAAGTATATTTATGCATTTTTCACATTTCTTGCCTTTTCATCTGATCCTTCTCCTTATATTCTTTCTTTTGTTTTTTGGCACATTTAGTTTCTGCCTGATTTTTATCTGCTGCCGGTTTGATTTCCATTCCCACTTGACACTGATGTGCTTCTGCTAAACTAAGCAGGAATGTCATCTTAGACTTATTCTCCTCATGTTTTAAAACTTTTACTATGATTGGGTATTGTGAGGTCAGCAGATAGGTATGCAGTCCTATGATTCGTCATCATCATCCCCTTTTTCCCATTTACATGGGGTAGGGGTATCATATTAACTGTCGCCAACTCTCTCGATTCAATGCCACTCTTCTGTCTTCTTCAACACTCATGCCTGACTGTCGCAGATCTTCTTTCACACAATCCAGCCATCTCTTTGCTGGACATCCTCACTTCCTCTTACCTTCTTCCTGTCTGTCCCAAATCTCCCTCACCAGATTGTCGTCTGCTTTTCTACACATGTGCCCAAACCACCGTAATCTGTTCTCTTTGATCTTTTCTGCAATTGGAGCTACTTTGGCTTCTGCTCTTATGTCCTCATTTCTTCGCCTGTCCCACAGTGTGCATCCTACCACCTTTCTCAGGCACTTCATTTCCATCACCTCTAGCTTCTTCAACTGTTCTGCCTTTACTGCCCAGGTTTCTGTACCATACAGTAGTACTGGTCGCACCACTGTCTTGTACACCTTACTTTTCAGCTTCTTTGGCATTCTTCTGTCATATACTACACCTGATACTCTATGCCAGTTGGCTGCAGCCCCTCTGATTCTAGCTTTGACCTCTTAATTCAGACTACCCTTCTCCTCAACCACCCCTCCCAGATACTTGAAGCTGTTTACCTGTTCCACTATCTTCCCATCTATCTCTATTCTCAGCTTCTTCTGATTTCCCCAATCTGCTGTCATTACCACTGTCTTATCTGTGCTTAGTTTCATCCCATGTGCCTTCAGATTTGCATTCCATTCTCCTATCCTTTGCTGAAGTTCTAGATCAGAGTCTGCCTGTACTGCCACATCATCTGCATACAGCAGCTTTGTTGCTCTGACCCCTCCAACCTGTTTGCTGATGTAGTCCATTACCAGTATGAACAACAGTGGGCTCAGAGCTGAACCCTGTTGTACACCCACTCCCACTGGGAACCCCTCAGTGAGGCCAAACACTGTTCATACTTGAGTCACTGGGTCCTTGTACATAGCCTGTACTAATTCTACCAATGTTTCTGGGACTTCAAACCACCGCAGTACTGCCCAGATCAGCTTTCTTGGAACCTTGTCATATGCTTTCTCCAAGTCTAGGAAAGCCCAGTTTGACTCTCTCCTCTTCTCTAGTTTCTTCTCAAGTATCTGTCTCAATGCAAACATTGGGTCAATTGTGCTGCATCCTGATCTGAATCTGAACTGTTCATCTCCCATCTTACATTCTACTATTCTGCGTATCCATTTATCAATCACCCTCTCCAGAATTTTCATGCAATGTGGTAGGAGTTTGATGCCTCTGTACTGTCCGCAGTTGTGGCTGTCCCCTTTGTTCTTGTACACTGGCACGAGTATGCTTATTCTCCAGTCATATGGAATATGCCTTTCTCTCCACACTGCAATTAGTACCCTCAGGAGCCATTTCTCCCATAGCTCACCCAGCATCTTTATCATATCTGCTGTGACCTCATCTGAGCCTGCTGCTTTCCCTGACTTCATTTTCCTTAGTGCTGCTCTTACTTCTTCTAAGCTGGGCTCCTCTTCTACTCTCATTGTAGGCTGTTTCTGGGGCAGTACAGCTTCTGTGGGGTTTTCTTCATTCAGAAGCTGCTGGAAATATACCTTCCATCTGCCTTTGATGTCCTGTGGGCTGGTAAGCAGGTTGTTGCTGGAATCCCTTATGAAGGGTGTCTGACTATCTTCTTTATCTTTCTGTCTTTGCCTTGCAACCTGGTATAGTTTCTTTGTGCCCCTTACTGAGTCACTTTCCAGAAGTTGGCACAGTGCCTCCGATGCCCTATTCTTTGCTATTGCAACATCTTTCTTAGTTTCTTTGTTAGCCAACCAGTAGTCCTTCCTAGCTTGGTCAGTCTTTTCAATCTCCCATTTCTTCCTGCACTCCTTCTTTCTTTTGATTACTTCCTGCACTTCTGCATTCCACCACCAGCTTTCCTTATGTACCTTATTTCCATACCTGGCTCGGCCACATATCTTTTCTGTAGTCCTAACACATGCTGTTTTAGGCGCTGCCACTCTTCTTCAACTCCACCTATTTCCTCCTCTTCTTGGGGTGCTAGAGCCCTGAGTAATTCCTTGAACTGCTGTACTTTCTCTCCAGTCAACTTCCAGGTCTTCAGCCTGGTCTCTGTTGACCTTAGAGCCTTCTCTGACCACTGCTTGCAGCTGATTGTGGCAACTACTGGTTTATGCTGTGAACTGACTGTTTCACTGGGGATGACTTTGCAATCATGGATTCTACCCCAGTGCCTTTTCCTTACTAGGAGGAAGTCTACCTGAGTTGCATGTTGGCTACTCTTGTATGTGATCTTGTGACTGTCTCTATTTCTGAACCATGTGTTGGCTACTATCAAGCCATTTGCCAGACAGAAGTCTAGAATGGCTTCTCCTTCTTTATTCCTATTGCTCCACCCATGTGGACCCAGGCAGTCCTCATATCCTGTTCTGTCTGTCCCAATATGTGCATTTAAGTCACCCATTATCAACACCAATTCATGTTGTCCTGCTTTATCTAGTAGGTCCTGCAACTGCTGTCTGAATATGCAGTCCTATGATTGTATACATGTAATCAATTTCGAGAAGGCCCATCCCTCCTTCAGAACGGGGAGTATATATTTTTATAAATCATTTCATAAGCATGAAGCATCCTTCTTGTTTTCCTGTCCAACCAGTCCAACACCTTTTGGGGCCAGTTAATCACCCAAACACTGTAAGTTAGGACGGGAAGAGCAAATTGGTGTATAGCGTGGACATTATTCCTGTATGTCAGCACTGTTTTCAGTATTAATTTTAGTCTCCTAAAGTATTCCTTACTAAATTTTATTTGCATTTCTTCATGTTTTATTGTTGAGCCTTCATTAGTTCCCGAGTATTTATACACCCCTCTTACTCAAGTTCTTTTTATATCCCATTCTCATCTCAAACTGATGTTTTCTTGGTGCTGCAGCTTTCCTGCTTTAAAGGTTTCATTTGCACATTTATCAAGTTCTTTAAAAGGATTACAAAAGTCATGGATAAAGGGCATATAGTTCACGCTGCTTGTATTGTCCTTGCCAAGGTCTGTGAAATTATCCCCAGTGGTGGGATTTTTGACATTCTCTCCTAATTCAATCCATACATTGCTTGCTGGAGTGCTGCTTGACTCTTTGACAGAACCCATACAATTAAAGTTGAGGGGGTTGGGGTTGTTTGCTGGAGGTATAATAATTTCACCATTGGTTTCCCACATGGTTCTGACATGCGTCTCCTCCTGTTTGGTATATATTTCAGCAACATAAAGCTGATATCAAGAGACTACAGCTAACCAAGTTTGATGATTGCAAATTAAGGACTGTTAAATCCCATTCTGATACCCAAATTCTCCAGTAGGAGCTGAACCAACCAAATGACTTGTATATTAATAAGTTAATAGGTAAGTACTAGGCTACCTGCCTTTGTGGGCCATTTTAAGCCTATCAAGTTTTCCTTTTATGCTCAAATTAGCCAACTCCATTTGGTTAGAGACTGACTTTACCCATCCCATGGTCGATAATTATACATTAGCTCAATGAAAATAATTGAGATTATACCATAGATAATTTGAGGAGACCCTTACATGGGATAAAGCATTTAGGAGCTGGCTGTATCCATTATTAGTACATGAGGCTGTCCTGGAGTTCAGTTCTGTTTCTCATCCATAGATCAAAGTTGAGCTTGAATATGGACAGGGATGAACTTTGTTTTATGTGGATGGGGAGTCTGTTCCAGAGCAGCAGTGTTATCTGTGAGATATATCTGTCTATCCAAATTGTTATGTTGATGCTGCAGAAGAGGTTTAGATCCCTACACCTAGTATTTCTGATTCGTAGAACAAGTATTTCTGATTCCATTTGATTTGCTGATATGCAGTTAATCCATCAGTACTGGGTCAGAGGATGCCATTTATGCCAGACACAGGTCAACTCTTAGCAATCTGTAAATCAATCATGGGTTTACCCACAAAATTTAGCATCACTTCTCCTTACCATAACATTCCACTTAAATTTGATAAAGTCATCAGGGACTTGGATATATATGTTGATGACATACTGTCCTATGACAACCATGTTTCCACAGTGATTAGAAAGTCTTGCAACCTTACATAACTTATCCTTTGTGGTAGCTCCTCAACATCAAAAGAAGATGTAATCCCACTTTATTCATCCCTTGGCCTTTCAGTGAATATGGTACACCATTTGACATTTACTTCGCTAAACACCTTAACCAGCTTGACAGACCTTAATGTTTACCCTGAGCTATAACGGAATAAAAGCTGGTAACCGTTTGATATTCCGAGACTCGTTAGTGCAAGTCTCAAAATATTGAGACTGAATAAGTGACTGAAAATGTGGACTTACATAAATCTGTGATTGCCATTTCTTGGTATATTCCTTTTTGTCCAAAGTATGGTGATCTCTTAGTTTGTATGTACAAATTCAGGGATGGTGGAGAGCTTGCCTCTTATATTTGGGATGCAGGAGGGCTGGACCTCTTGAAAAAACATTAAAGAAGAGCAGCAATGTCTAACATTTACTGGTCTCCTCTTTTTTTTAGATTTTTTTGGCAATTCCCAAAATTTCAAATCGTCACCTACCTAAACCTACAGTACCACTTCAACAACACCCAAATGGCATGTCAGATACCTAACCCAACATATCCCCCATTTCTGGAATAGGAAGCCTCATCTATCAAAAAATTACTCCCCTAGCAACCTTTTAAAACTAGTCTGGATGACTGGATGGGTGACCGACCACATGTTTTCGCTGGGGATATGTATTGAAAGTCTGCAAAATGGGGGGTACTGATAAATTCCCGCCTGTTTTGTGTTATGTGGCTGAACTTTTCAGTGCTCTTTTTGACCCCTAAGATTAGTAAGAACTTTTGAACATTTATTCATTAAAAAAGCAAATCTAAACCATGTTATCCAATCAATCTTGCATCATTTAATTAAAGTGATAATATATAATTATATTCATCCCAGCATAAAATAGCATATTTACCCCAAAACAATGATTAAAATATGAATGTTACCAAGAATATTTCACAAATTCAAGTGAGACATTGTATATTTTGCTTTTAATGCTGGTTTTATAAAAAAGTATTTCTTCAATCTAGGACTGTAAGTGGCTGCTAATTGGAGCTGCCAGAATAATTATTTATCGAAGCACAACTCCATGATTCACCCTCTCTCTCCTATTTAAATCTTTTCCAACATGAAAAATGCAAACTTTTTCTAAAACCCACACCTGTTATAAGATGAATAAGTGTCTATATATGACACTGTATTTCACTTTTCTTGTTATACCATAAAAGTGATGCATAACTCTCTATTGTAGCTTCCAATTAGTTTTGCCTGTGTAAAATGATGTATATGTCTAGCAACTATCTGCATAAACAAACTACTTTATATTACATATACGTCTATCTTTGATACCAATAGGTATCCTAAAACTTGATAGTTTTAGTAATCTTATTCTCCATTTCCCTCCCTTTTTCTAATAAATTCTTTACATTGCAAACCCATTTCATTAAAAATAGTGAAGTCAAGTCATTGCTTTTTGTAAAATGACAGACAGGGATGCTTTTTCAGTAATCACACCAGAACAACCTTTGATGAGTATTACTGGTTAAGAATTTCTTGGAAGGCTGTCATTTCCATTTGCACATATATTTGTGGCTCACTATATTTTAATCATTACCATTCTGATAATCATTAATTGTCTTTGGTTTATTAATTTCATAATTATAGCCTTTCAAAAAGTTGTTTACACTGATGTCTAAATGTCTTAATATAGTAATCTTTCAAATGAGCCAAGTCCCAGAATAATATTATATAAGTCATTTATAAGGCGAGTACATTTCATAGGTGTGTACTAGGCTAATGGCCCTGGAGCCTTTATAAGCCTAGCCCATAGAAGTGCCCTGGCTTTGTGCCACCCGATGTTAGTTCCCAGTGCCTCTATCAAGTAGAGCCACTGCAGTGATCCCCGGGCTGAAGTTTCTGTTTCCCATCCACTCATCAAGATTTCTCTTGAAGAAGGCCAGTGAGGTGCTTTGCTTGACATGTATGGGAAGTCTATTCCAGAGCATGGGCGGTCTCTGGGTTATGAACCTGTCCCTCCAGCTTGTTCTGTTGATTGTGGTAATGAGGTTGAGGTCTCTGGAGCATTTGGTGTGGAGGGATTTGGATTTCTTTAGCTGTGACATTTCTAACAGAGCTGAGTCAGACATGGCTTTGTAAGTCAAGCAGAGATCGCCTCTTAGTAGACGATATGAGACAGAGAATAGCTGGAGTTTTTTGAGTCTGTCTGTGTAGGACATCTGTTTAAGGCCTAGGATCCTCTTTGTGAGGTACTTATGTGGCCTTTCCAGCTGTTGCATTTGTCTAGTGAGGTACATGCCAAATGAGGGAAGAGTAGAGAGAGATGATGACTTCTTTCTTCCTGGATGAAAAACCCTTGGTAATGAGATGTGCCACATAGAAGGACTTTCTGACCACAGTGGCAATGTGGTGGTTGAAGGAGAGGTTGCTATCAACCTGTGTTCCCAGATCTCTTATAATGCCTTTAGTGTTCACTGGGCTCCTATCGATGTGATAATTAGTGGGAACTGAGTTTTTCCCAAATGGGGAAGACAACGCATTTTTTGACATTAAGCTTAAGGCCATGGTTACAACACCAGTCATTGGTCTCAGTGAGGCCTTTTTGTAGGATGTCTTCATCATTTGGGGAGTTAATAATGGCTCCTAGCTTGCAGCCATCTGTGAACTTGGTCAGCCAGAGTCCCTCCGTGTTGATCTGGACTTCTGAGAAGTAGATGCCAAGCAGGAGCGGGACCAGGACCAATCCCTGTGGGACTCCACTCTTGACTGGTCGTCAGTCTGACTTGGAGTCTGCTACTTTCACACTGTGGGTTCTGTCTGTGAGCCAATTTGCAACCCACCTAGTGATACAGAGGTTGATGCCTAGTTTGGTGAGTTTATCAATAATTCCTGAGTGGGGAATGGTATCAAAGGCCTTGGCCAGATCGAGGTAGGCTGTATGAACTGCCTTGCCCTCATCCACAGCTCTGGTGACAGACTCAAAGAAGTCAACCAGATTGAGCAGGCATGATCTACTTTTCACAAAATCAAATTGTGTGGGATCTAGAGTTTGGAGATTCCCTATATCCTTGCACTCCATAGCCTTACATATCAGACTCATCAGGCTAATGAAGGAATAATTCCCAAGGTCTGTAGTCGCTCTCCCTTTATGAAGAGGGATGACTGTAGCAGTGCGCCATTCGGTAGGGACAAAGCCTGAGGTGAGGGTGTGATTGAACAGGGCACACAGATATAGTGCCATTTCACTTTGTAGTTCATGTAGAACACATCCAGGGATATTGTTGGGTCGCATGGAAACTGTATTTTTGGCCTTGGACAATTGCAGCTTTAACCTGTGCTAAAGTAATGCTGGGTGCCCGGCATTCCTCTGGTATTGTGATTGGTCCCGGGGGGGAGTGGGGTAAAGTTGGTACTGAATCTGTCGGCCAGTATGTTGGCAATATCTGTTGGCTCAGTATAGGAGGTACCATTGTGCAGTAACTCAGAGCAAACCTGGGTATTGCCATGGAGATTCCTGATATAACTATAAAAGGCTTTGTGGTTGTTTTTAGTGTCTGCCACAATTCTGCCTTCATAGCTGGCTTTAGAGGTTTTGATGAGGGATCTCAACTTTTTGTTGAGGCTAATAAGGGAGTTTTTCCTGTCTTGGGACTTCACCTTTTTCTGCAACAGTTTCTTCCCTCTGTTGTAGAGTTTATTAATGTCAGGGGACCAACCAGATTGACTTCCTTTTTTTGGAGGAGAGCATCTTGGTTCTGTTGGGTATTGCTAGTCCCATGCATTTATGTACGTGTTCATTGTAAAGGAAAACACAAAGATCAATGCACGTTAGGTTCAAGCAAGGCACCCTTTATTACTTGCAGCAAGGAGACAAAGCATGTAGGTACAAGGTTTGTCTGATTTTCCATAGTTCAGTCTACAGTTTTTATACAGTTTTCTACTAGTTCACAGAAAGATGCTATTATTAGATTTGCTGCTGACATGGTCAAATAATTGCTGTCTTGCAAAAACATATTTTTTGAGAAAAACAACCTGGCCTTGAGTTTGTTTCAGCTTCCCTTAGTTTCTCACAATTCTTTCCCTAGTTCTGATATGATACATTCAAGGTACAGTCCTGGCCTCAAAACACTTTCTGCTGACCATGGTGGATTTACAGGCATCCATTGTTCTCTCTTCAGAGCTTCTAGCAGCTGCATATTTTCACACAGAATAAGCAGAATAAATGTATTAACTCCTTTTAACCCTTAATACACTAAACCTGCATATTGCAGTTGTACATTTTAATACACTAAGCCTACATATTGCATTACAGTTATACATTTTCCTAACATTCATATAGTGCATTGTTGTATGATTTGGCAGTCATGCATCTATTTTCCATTGACATGGGTGCCATGAAGTTAGCCACCTCTGTTTTTAGGAGCACAAGTCAGCTTTGGATAAGTTTTTCATGGTGGTTACCTTTGTGAGGGTTGTAGGTGAGATATGGATTTCCATAGTGATTAGTTTGTGGTTGGATCTAACAAGGGTCTAATAAGGGAGGAATTGACTCTTGGTGTAGTGCAATGGTTGCCCATGTTAGTAATAACCAGGTCAAGGATGTTGCTTCCTCTAGTGGGGATAAGAATTAGCCGATCCAGGGCATTTGAATTGATAAATTCCAGGAAGCATTGGGCCAGTGTATTGGTGCATGAGTAATTTTCCCAGTTGATGGAGGGGTAGTTGAAGTCACCTAGTATGAGAGTGTTGGGTTGGACCCTAATAGTTTCCAGGGTGATTAGGAACGTGGAGTGAGAGTCGTGGGACATGGTTGGAGACCTCTAGTAGGCTACAACCTGAATTGCTGTCTTACCCAATATTAGCTGTGCCTGAAGTATCTCAGATGCATTATGCTGGGCTACTAGTCTGAAGGTGTGCATATCCTTTATGAATATGAAGATACCACCACCTTTGGAGCTTTGGTCCATGTTCTGGGGCCGAAAGGTGTGGAATGAGTTATAGGCTGGTAGTGCAGGGGTGCTTTCTGCTGCTTTAAACCAGGTCTCGATGTTCTCCATTTTGAGGAGTGCTTCGAGCAAGTGCATCTTGAGATGTAGACTTCTAGCATTGAGCAGCATGACCCTCCGATTGCATTTATTTATAGCTGTTATGGTGGTAATTTGGTCTTTGGAACATCTCCTAAAAAAGGCACTATGGGGTGGCAGGAGCCTTAGCCAGTATCCGGAAACCTAGGGGTGACAGATGAAGGCCATCTCTGACAAAGCATCGAGGTCTGTCAAGCATGTCATCCCAAGCAGACAGATACTGGATCCCCTTAGAATGACACCAGAAACTTAGCCAATTGTTGTAGTCAATCATTTTCTGCTTGTACTGCGGTATCATTCTAGGCGACGGTAGGATGCTGCTCAGGATTAGGGTCATACCTGCCTGGGCCACATAATCAAAGAGGTCCTCCAGGTCTCTTTTCATGTAGTCCTACCTGGGAGGATACCTGGGAGGTTGTATTCCTACCTCTCTATCTCTCTCTAAATTCTCCTATACTTATTCCCCTAACTAATGTACTTCCTTAGTATAGGACTGTCTGACTTCAATTGTACATCTATGAACCATATAGTGTTTAGCTGAGATTTATTCATTACAAATAGCTGTATTTACTGCAAATGTGTTTTAAATGTATTTAAATTATCCTTCCATTACACTATTACTATGTGAATATTGCTATATGTTTTTACAGGATATTTGATTATTAGTTGCATTTTTTTTTTTTTTTCTACTTTTTTTGCTACACTATATCATAATCCTTTCTCTCCCTCCTTTCCCAGCTCTGTTGCCTATTGACCCACCTGTAGGTCTGGGTTTGTTTAGTCTACAAAAGACTCCAGTCACCTACCCTATCTATTCACTATTTGTATGCTTCACACCCTGAAAGTATTGCTAATCTCTAAGTAAGAACTGCCAGCAGTCACCTGTCAGTAATCCCAGCAATTTACTACCTGGTCCACTAGGTGGCTCTCCCTTCTACTGGAACTATCCCTCCAAACTTCTTTCTTTCATCATTTCATTATATATTTTCCCACTATCTGTTAGCCTTTTCTTTTTTCCTCCCTTCCCCCTTTCTCTCTCTCTATCAACCTCAACCCTCTCACTCAGTACTTACACCAAGCATTCTTTCCATCCCTGGACTACTTACCTTCAATATAAGCACCTCTAGACACACCTCTTACTTCATCCTCCCAATCATACTCACATCCTCACTAATTGCCTGTACTTAGCCACACCTATGTACATACTATAACCAACCCTTCCACCTATAAAACACCAGTAAACCACATTCAAAGCTACAACTATATTATCATGACTACAACTATCCTCCAATCACAACTAAAATTACCTATCTCCTTCTTAATTTTAATCCTCATACCAGTACACTACAACACAACACACACCTCTCCTTCCTACTTACCTCCCCCTCACAATCCCTCTACCTACTTACAAACCACACAGACATTACACTGCAAAACTACTACTTAACTAAAACAAAGAAATTACTTGACACCTTCCTAAAACATAAACTTGAAAACTATCTCACTCTACTCCATCTACTACAAGATGGTGACATACACCCCAACCCAGGCCCTCAAGCTACTACTATCACAACACACACAAATCATATCAAACCCTTCTCTCTTTCATCCACTACACCTCTACTTATTATCTTTGGCCCATCTATCTGTAACAAAATTAGTCAACTCGATATACTATGCTTATCAGAAACTTGGCTAAAACCTTCAATTAAAGACATTGAAATTACCCCACCTGGATATAACATTTTGTTATTCTATATAAAACAAACCTGAAGCCTCTTCTTGACCTTACCTTCACCCAAAACAATAATGCTGAAATAATCTGCTCCAAAATTCAAATTAACACTACTAAAGCTATAAATATCATCTGTGCATATCTCAAATAACATCCCCACTTTAGAACAACTTCTTGAACAACTCTCCAATAACCTCCCTCAAAACACTGTTCCTTGGGGACTTTAACATTAGAAAACACTGTTCCTGGGGACTTTAACATTGATTGGAAATCTTGTAACAATGTATATAAACCTTTATGGTTTCAAACAACTAACTGATAGTCCCACTAGAATAAATAATAAGAGTAAAAAGAACCACCTTAGACTGGATTCTACAAAGCGCCCCTACAAACCTACCAAACTGGCATTCTTCCTGATGACCTTACCTCTCACAGAACACTATATTCAAAAAATCCTGAACAGTTTCAAACTGAACTGTCACTATAAACAATGCTGTGACATTTTCAACTCAGCATTCCTTACAATCTTAACTCAACAAACCTCTAATACTAAACAAAACCTCTAGAAACCCAACAGATCATCAAACCTTTAGAGAGCTCAGAAACAAACCAAAAAAGCCATCCTTTCAGATAAGAAAAATTATTAATTTCAACTTCAGCAAACCACCAAAAAGAACCAAAAAGTTCTGGTCATCAATAATAATCTTACCTTTACCCCAGGCAGTTACACCAAACCCACAGAATTTAGACCCCTGATAATCCTCTTTAATTGCCAATAACTTCAATACCTTCTTTACTACTTCCATACAAAGTCTAGCTAACCACTTATCTCTCAGCAGATAAGCTCTGCTGAATTCCTTCAAGTAGCAGCTAAAGCTATTGCTTACCCTGTTTCTATCCTAATAAACCGATCTATAAAGGAAAGTACTTTTCCAGCAATCTGGAAGATATCACACATCATACCCTTACACAAAGGAGGTAAAACCACTGACTCTAGCTAAATCAAAAAAAAATGAAAACACAAACACAAACAAAACCTTAACCATCCCTATAACAAACAACTACTAGCTAACACTCAGCATGGTTTAGACCTTCACATAGTACTACCACTGCACTACTTTCATTTACCAATACCATCAACTGTAAACAACAACAAACTAACCTCCTCTTTTCCTAGACCTGTCAATTATCCTGGTTTTCATCCTATATTGAAAACCCACAACAAGCAGTACTATGGAAAATTCTCCTCAACCCATTGATAATAATCTTAACTATGATTACCACATCAATAACACACATAAAAGCAGTTTATAAAAAGATTGGCTCACTGTACAGAATTAAACCAAAGCAACCTAAGGAAACTGACTACATCCTACCACAATATAGCTCGTTTTGCCACAGCATCCCAGTATAGAACTCACCATATATCAACAACTCTTAATAACACATAACATTCTATATCAACCATTAAAGACACCTGCTCTTAGTAACCTCCTGATCCCCTATAATAACTACATCTGAACAACTTCTGGCTTTGCTCCTGTACCAATCTGTATATACATTTTAAATGTAATATCCCATCCTCACATAATTGTACTTAGATAGTACTATGTGTTTTTATTACTTGACCTAGACTAAGATGTATGCATTGTTGCTCACTGTCTGTGTCACATGCATTTATTGTAAATGTTTAATTTTTTCTACAACCTTGTTTTAAAATAAAATAAATAAATAAAATAGTCCAGAGAGGTGCGTCTCACATCATTCACACTCACATGGACAGTGACAGAGACATGTTTGTACTTGTTGTGGAGTGACCTGAGTACCTGTGTTATGTGTCAGAATCTGGAACCTGATAGATAGCTGACTATTACCGTCTCCTTATTCAACCTAGTGAGTGGGACATTAGTGTGCCTCATTGTCAAGTCACCTATGATTAGTGTATTGGGCAAGCTGTTTTGCCTTAGGGGCTTAGGTTGAGGGGCACACTGTGTAGGTGAGCTATGTGTCTTGTGGTTTGTGTTGTATTGTGGTGTTTGAGTGCATTTCTACCTTAGAGTTCTCTGCTGTTTGGGTAGATTTCTATTGAGAACCTCCGTGAAGGTGGGTGTGCGGTTTGTGTTTTTATGTGAGAGCTGTGATGGTGGGTGTTTTGGAGGGCTGTGATGCATGTGGTGTGGTTGTGGTGCAGGTGTTGACCTTCTCTTGACCAGCTATTCTGGTGTTGGCTTGAGAGTGCATGGCTTCCAAAGTCATGTGTATTAACTGCAGTCACTTCTATCCTCATTCTTATCAAAATATCCTCATATAACAACCTAGTCTGTCATCTCGAGTATCATGAGGTGTAGGGGTGTAATCAAGGTTTTGAAATTTGATCACTATCCCTGGGATTCAGAAAGGTTATCGCCAATGGTAAATAAGGCTTACCACTGCAGTTGTCAGAGACCACCCTACTGCAGCATTTCTACATGGTCTGCAGAAGCACTGTAGTAGGCTGTGCCTCTGGCTTACCAAAGATGCAGCATTTCTACATGGTCTGCAGAAGCACTGTAGTAGGCTGTGCCTCTGGCTTACCAAAGATGTCGGTGGCATATGAAGATGATTCATGTGCTGTCCCTTGGAAGTGCCTGTGGTAAGCAATTCAAAGACATGCAAATTAACTGATAATGAGATCTTTCCTCAATGCATCTAATCTGACTCTGAATCACTGAGTTTTGCAATCATATTAAATGTCTTTTTTTGCTGCAGCTTACCAGTTACAGAACTCTGTTTATGAATCCTCCCCCATTTGTGCACCAACTTCCAAAATATAATAACCATACGTTTTGCTCTTCCCATCTCCACTTACCACATGCACACATACATGCCCACGCACACAGACTTACACAAGTGGTAAATGTATATGGCAAAAAAAAATGCATTCTGAAAAAAAATCCACTTAACAAAACATTGGACCATAAAACATATAAGTAAGTCAAGTTTTTTTCACTTCTGGCATATCCAGTTTCACTGTGTATATATATATATATATATATATATATATATATATATATATATATATATCCCCAATGTACAGGTGTACAGCATGGCATATACCAGTCTGCCTGGTTATGCTATCAGTGTGGTTTACTTTTTGGTCATCTTCTACTGTTTCCTGCTAATGGAGATGGGAGAGGAGGTTAGTCCACTGAGGGCTAAGAGACTGAAACCAATTCATCCAAATTTTTTTCACTTAATGTGGCAACCTCAGAGTCAATTATCTCTTATTAGGTGGCCCTGGAATTATAGCTTCCTGCTTGGGGGGATTTGCGGAGACCTCTGTCCTGCATGTAGAAAATGGCTTTCTGCATTGCTTGTTAAGGGTGTCAATCTTAACTGAACAGGCTTTGATAAATAAGCCTTCAGTCTCCCATATCAGACTTTTGGAGGTGACTCTTCTAAAATGAGTCAAACTTGTCACTAGTTTGTTTTATATTTGTACAACGTAAGATTACTCTGTAATTACCTAAATACTGTGAGGAACTACAGGTGCTGCACATATATCTTTACTCCATATACTCTTTGAATATAGAGATACTCCTAGCTAGGAACACTTGCATAAGTGTGTGCATGCACTTTGCTGTGCACATGCAGAAGTTATACACTTACCATACAGGTGACTCTATAAGAAGCCTCTGTGGATGTTGAACATGTAGGACCTGTGTTTCCAGAGTTTGGCCCATTAGGCAGAAATAAGTATCCCAGACTGCAAAACCCTAGCCCATTGCTACTTGGCTATACCTGTAGCTCTGGGCTCATGTTACTTATTTACAGTAATTTCCATGAGTATCAGTACGTTAAATCCCTATCACACACAAAAAAAATTCATCGCTAAACAGACTTTTTTTTGCAGAATGGCAATCTTCCTCTACCCCCCATGTGAGAAGAGATGCCTACATCCCCCAACTTTAATTCCATGGTCACATAGCAGGGAAACAGCAGTGTCAGTGATTCCAGGAAACAGTTTTCAGTGATTAGGAGTTGTTGCACTGGCTTTCACTGAGATTACCCTTAGCAAGTCGACTGCCTCCCTAAACTGTACCCTCCTGAATCTGTCAAGTTTTTTCAAGCCTTCTCATGAAAAGAAGAAATTCCCACCAAAACTCAACATGACCAACAGGAAGCAGGAAGGCAGTGAAAAGCCAGACTAGCAACACTAAAATGGGGGATGTGGATGATGGCTATCTTGCAACCAACGTTTTTTTTTTTTTTCACAGAGCCAGCATAGCTTCTGTGTCTGATGTTAAGTGCTTTAACTGTAGTTTGAGAAGGAGACATTTCCCATTGAATTTTCCTGGGCTGAAGTCCTTTAGGAATATTATCCATGATCACTATGGCACCAAAGGGAGCAGTACTGTTTATTAAAAGGATTTTGGAAAGTAGACCAAGTAGCCAGAATGCAGATATCATTCAAGGGGAGATTTTACAAAAATGTCATTCCAGTTGTCACTGCTGTAGTAGTCCTGTGTTTTTTTTTTTTTTGAGAGGGGGAGTGAGAAAGTGACTTTCCATGCTTATCATAGTTAAAAGCATTTTAGCTCTGATGGACCTCATGCATATCCACAAAACAAACAGTACCAGAATTACCCATTCTAAAGAATTAAATATTGCCTGTGATATAAATAGGATGTGCTGGAGAGATAAGTGTGTATCCCAGAGACTACCCCGTCTATGGAACAGGCTCCCCCATCCATGTGAAGCAGAGTTTCTCCCTAACCCAATTCAAATGCAACTTGGACAGTTGGATGGGAAACTGGAAATCCATCCCTGGTTTGGCACCTATGTCTGTAATGCAAACAGGTAACATGTAAATGGTTCATCTCCCAGGCCCATGCTTACACTTATCAAGAGTATCAGAACTTGTCAGAGATTTGGGATGCATGGCTAGGCTTAAAAAGGTCCTTGTGGTTGTTAGCCTAGTAAACACCTATGAACCTATGAAGTGAACCAGTCAAAAGCTCTCTCAGTGCATTTACTAACACTACAGTGACTTTAAAATATGATTATAAATGGAAAAATTATTTTTATGCAGATAATTATCCAGGTCTTAATAGTACTGTGAGTATCAAACCTGTTTTGGAAATGAGATTGTCAGTTATTTAATTATTCTGACTGATTTCCTATCTGTTTTAATTTCCTATTTGTATTGAGCTGTTAAATTCTTTTTATCTGAGCATTCATAAAGAGTTGTACTCATAAGCTTTGCCATTCTAATGTGTTGTTAAAACATATTTTTTACTGTTTTAAGATGTTGAAGATGTCCTATATTTGTTTTTTGTTTGATCTTTCTCACTTTGCTAAGTTAAAGAGTCTAGGCCTCACCTTCAGATATAATGTGTGTGGAGACTTGCATGTCCTCAACAGGTCTGCATGGGTTCTCTACAGGTATTCTGCATTCTTCCTACACTCAAAAATACACTTATCAAAGCTGCATTTATATTACATTTCACTGTGCATTTCAGTTAACACTTATTTCACTAAAATCACGTGTAAGTTGTAGTTTGAACATCACCACTACAAATCCATCTTGCAAAATTCCTAGGAAAATTGTGTTGGCCCCAAAATATTTTGGATAGATTAGATAGGAAAACAAGAAGGATGCTTTATGCTCACCAAAGGATTTATAAAAATCAGTGCATACCATGATTATATATTCCCTGTTCTAAAGGAGGGATGGGCCTCCTTAAAATTGATTACACATATAGATCTGCAATCATGGGAATCCACACATATCTGCTGACCTCACAAGACCCAAACGTAGCGAAAGTTTTAAAACATGAGGTGAATAAATCTAAAATGACTTCTTAATCTAGCAGAAGTATGTCGGCATCAAGCAGGAATGGAAATCAAACCAGAAGTAAATAAAAACCAGGCAGCAACTGAATGTGCCAAAAAACAAAAGAAAGAATATAAAGTGAAGGATCAGATGAGAAGGCAAGAAATGTGGAAAATGCGTAAATATACTTGCAAGTATACAAAACACTTGGAACAACCTCATGTTGATCAGGATCGAATGCAGGAATGGTTATGGACAGGTGAACTTAAACCAAAAGATGAAAAGTTAATGTTGACGGCCCAAGATAGCAAACTATGTACACATCAGTTTACAAAGCCCACTGAACATGTGGGAGAAACAGACAAATGTAGGTTTTGTAAAACCGAATTGGAAACAGTCACACATCTTGATGGTGGTTGTGACATACTAATGCCAGAAGGACTGTATACTAAAAGGCATAATAATGTGACAAGACTGCAGCACTGGGGATTGTTGCAAACATTATGGTATTGAAGTGGCTGAAAAACACTGGAAACATGAGCCACAAAGCATCATAGAAAATGATGGTCTACATCACATGGGATCATCCATTGCCAACAGTTCAAAAGATAGATGCTAGAAAACCAGATGTAGTCGTCCAAGAAAAGAAGACAAAAGTAACATTGATCATTGAAATTGCCACACTCAGTGACTACAGTGTCCTGCGCACAGAGACACAAAGTCATAAAATATTGGGATTTGCAAGAAGAAACAAAAGCAATGTGGAAGAAAGATACGCAGATAGTCCCAATAGTAGTAGGAGCAATGGGTCTTATAAAAAAGAGTCTACAACCATATTTAGATATGCTACCAATACATGTAACCCGATACAAATTACAAGAAGAGTCATCACTGGGCACATTGCGGGTGCTGCAAAGAGTACTTTTGACTGACATCAAAGAGTGAAACAATACTAATTTCATGAACTTTAATCATAGTTTGACTTAGGAATGGGGTCTATTCCAGTCATGGTATTAGAAACCCAAAAGATATTGAAACATTTTAAAAAAATCAACTATATGATTAGTTAACTGAAAACCAGCAGATATGGCCTTATGGGAGAGAAGCCAGCTCTGCTTCAGATCAGAATGTAATATCATTACTGCTGTCTATACAAAGACTAACAAAGTTATGAGGATGTGGCAGAAGGACATTTAGCTGGCACTCTCTTCATAAGCATTAATAGGCTTTTTGAGTTGATGGATCACAGCCTGCATCTCGGTACCTTAATCTAAATTGGCTTTGGTGAACTAGCAGTCAAATGGTTCTGTTCCTACCTAAAAGACAGTAGTTTCACATTCTGCACAGGAAGGGCATCTGCAGACCGTAATACACCAAAAACTGGGGCTCACAAGGATCAGTTTTGGTCCCACTGCTAGTCTTCTTATTTATTGATGACTTAACCATTGGCTCTACCCAACATGCACTGCAGTTGTATGTAGATGCTATGATTATAGTGGCCTCTAACCTTCATTTAGACCCTCTGTGATCTCCTGTTCCCTCAGTAACTCAGGAAAAATATCTTGGATTCAACTTTATTTATTTTTATTTTATTTATTTTCCATTTGTTTACCGTGTTAGTCCAACTGGACACAAATTGACCATTTTCAGCGGAGGCCCAGGGAGAAAAGCTCCAAATACATAGTAAAAAATGATGAAAAAATAATACAAAAATGATATAAACATAGCTATTTTGTACAAAGAGCATAGAACATATTTTACAACGGATGCAGCATATAGTGGTTAGAATATTGAGAAACAATTAAACAAGATATTATACAACAAGTATAGAATTGCTTGAACATATATTCAAAAAGAAGTTTCCATAGACAAACGGTCATAAACTAGAAATCATAACAGTAAAGGTGGCCTAAACACCTGGTTCACAGTACTATGCATTAAGTGAAACTACACAGTACTATGCACTAAGTGAAACTGCAAAGTACACTTGTGATCTAGGGATGTTAAAAGTCAGCAACAGGTAAAATTAGTCTGGTTCTGTACAGGAAAATATCCAAGTTTTGAATAGATCTTTTAGTAGGGATTTGAAAGTATGTTTACTGTTTAGACATCTAATGTCAGGAGATAGAGAGTTCCAGGCCTTAGCAACTGCATAGGAATAAAGAGATTGGCCTGAGCTATGTAAGCAGTTGGTAACAGTCAGTAGGGTGGTATTGGAAGATCTTAGTTGACGTGCAGTATTATGGAAGGTGAGCAGACCAGAGAGGTCAGGTATTTTATTTGGTTTTTATAGCAGTTGATGGGTCAGGAGAAGTTGATTGTATTTTAGTAGGTTAAATCAGCAACTTGCATTTACTAACTCATATGTTAGTAATAACTGAAATAACTACACATCCTCTTATTTACGAAACTTCAAACTGGGAAAATGATAGGATTAAGATACTTATCCCATGGCTCGTGTACTGCCCACGCATAACTTTCAACTAGCTCATTGCACCTGTGCCGTGTAACCTTCTAGTAACAGAATTTGTCATTTCATAGCAGCTCCCTGTTGTAATCATGAAATGAATAAGTATAACTACAAGCCCTGGAATTATGGGGAAACGCAGAGACTAGAGGAGAAGAGCAAATGCTGATCTTTTGTAGTTATTTTGCAGAGGAGCAACACTCCCTCTACCCCCCCCCCATATATGTGTGTAGGGGGATTGCATCCCTCTACATCCTTATACTTGCATACAGTAACCCCAAGACTGCCATACCCCATGTTAAAAGGAACACTCCAAGACGCATCCATCTCAGACTTGGTGAATGTAAGCCCCCTTTTTCACACATTCATTCTCTGTTTTGGGATTCACACTTATGGGTCTTAGAATTCAGTAATGCCCCTTTTATAACCCTATCAGACCATAAAGAACACCATTGTCTTACACTACAGAAAGTTATTTGGCTCCCAGTTATTGCCAGAGCTGCAACTCAACTCTTTAACATTTAAACTTTTTCTCAATTGATCCTTTCCAGCCTTTCTTCCAGTCTGAGTACCATAGGAATTGTATTCTCTCCCAGCTACGTTGCTGACAGTACCCTTGTATAGGCTCATCTAGACTTCAAAAAAAAACACTTATTGGGAAAAAAATAACTTTTCAGTGGTTGGCCCTGTGTCTCATTACCCCTAACCCTAAAATCTTTGATTATGTGATATTCAGGGAAAAGTTAATAATTCATTTAACAAAAAACACTCAAAAGCGCCTGTTTCTGACATACAACAAAATCACTTGTTCCAATTTCTTGATATGTTTTTAATATTTCATTCTTCATAAGATGCAGTTGTCTAGTTAAGAACAGTAATAAGTGCAGACTTCTGCAGTTATTTCCCTGTTTTCGTCTGTTACACTGTCAATGGTCTAGTGACATCGCCTTGCTTCTGTGCCTTTGCTGCAAACGCCTACCATAAGACTTAGCTGTAATTAGGCTTCTGTTTTGAAAGCACCATGTCACTCTGCAATGTAATCAATAATTTGCATAGAAGTAATTTTATATATCTTAGCCAAAGGCGGGTTGAGAAGAACTGGATCCATAAGGATATGGTAAGCTAGGCACAGGTGTCCCCTCAAGAGCGTGAATGACACTGAATACAAGAACAAGGACTCCAGTCTCTCTTCATAACAGCATGTGTTATGTACAATGTTTAACAACGCAGACAACTTTACAAACAAGAAAGAAGCTAAATCAAGCTAACATAAAAAGAAATCCTGAAAGTGTAGTATGCAGATTTGTCCCCCACCAGCCCTTTTGCCATAACTATTGCTTAGTATGTTATTTAGACTCTATGCTATCCCACTTTTCCTTTATAATTCATCCCTCCATCTGCCAGTCCAAGCATTCCAAAGACAACACATCAGTTTTGTCTAAATTTCTACTTTTTTCCATTGGTTTCCCTCGATAATAACCATATGTTTTCATGTCTTAATCAAATGTGTTTAATTGTTGCTGAAATGTTTCTATAAATGGCAGCTCCAGTAGTCATTAGTTTCTTTTACTCTATAAAGCCATGACTCTTCACAACCATGCCCTTCTAATAAGCTCATTCCCTTTTGTGCTTGTTTATACTTCATTAAAAAATTAACATAAAACTGCTGATTTGAACACAGGAAAAAATCTCCCTTAATTATTTTATGTGCAGTCTTTTTTGTTTTCCCTCATTGCACTTAACTTTGCCCTTTCTAACTCTTCCCACGCTTCATATAACTATTGCATAATTTTCATTTGCCACAGTTGTGTTACTTCCTAAAGTTTTAATATTGAATTTCCAACTCCCAACTTTCTTCTGATCTGTTTTCATTACTGCTTCAGACAGACAGCAGTTCTTTCCTCTTCCCTCCAATAATCTTTCAAAACGTTGTTTATATGTGTACCACAGTACCCACTTTAGTATATTCCTTTGTAAATCCTCTTTACCAGTTAAATATAAAATGAACATAATTCTGCCAAACACTCTTTTTGGTTTAAATAAACACAAACCTCTGAAATGTTCTGTTTTATATATTATGTACCTCTTTACAGTGTTACCTCTACATCCCCAAAAGGCACTAAAATATTTTTCTTCAATTCCATCCTAAATTTTCTGGGGGTGGTATCATACCCCCCTTCCCCCCTTACATGCACTGACTTTCAGTAAGGTTTTTACCTCCCTAAGGGCTGTCAAGCTGAGGTGCTGAAGGGGCAATACATTTTTAGATAACTTAATGATGGTCTTGCTGTCTGGTATAGCTATAGTTTTTTTTTTTAATTGTGAGTTATACAAACTCCAATAATGCTGAATTAATTATATAAACATTTTTCCTAAAAAACATTTGAAAATGTCTCTAGATCTGGACAGTACCTTTCACATTTTTACTTTTTTTGTTCATCCTTTCACTATAAAGGTAGGCTGTCCAAAATTAATTTGCAGTAATTTTATTTCTCTTTTATTAGAAGAAATCCACCTCATTTTAGCATGGTCCCATAGTCTTTCATTTTCTTCTTATTTAAAGTCAAACTTAAACTACTCAACAATCATACAAATAGTGACAGTTTCCCTCATTTCCAGGAGATCCCGATGGAGCTGTGACATTGGTGTATTGCACTTTATAGAATCAAAGAAGTAGCAGATAGTATTAAAATACATGTGATACACATTGCTAGTATCCTAACCCTATTGCAGCGGAATTATGTCATAGAGCAAGTAATAGTATTTGAAAATATGTTTGGAGACCAATACTTACTGTATATTGTTGAAGTAAAAATGGTGGAACATTCACAGTTAGCAACATAGCATTACTCTGCACTGACAAGCCCTTTTCTGAGGATACCTGAAGAAGAGTCCAAAATGGAGTTGTGACATTTTTGCATTACAGTTTATAGCGAGAAAGCACTAACAAATACTCTCTTAAAATAATTGCAGAAAGTAACACTTAGCATTACAGTACATTTCTGAAGGTAATGCTACTCAGTGCTACAAGTCTAAACCTCAAAATGCACTCTCTCTTGAGGCACTCCTAAAAATGGAGAACATCGATATCTGTGCAGTAACTGAGACCTGGTTCAAGGCTCCAGAGAGCAACCCTGCAATACCAGGCTACAACTCTTACCACACTTTTCGGCCACCAAACCAGGACCGAAACACTAAAGGTGGAGGGGTGTCCATATTCACCAAGGATATTCACAACACCAGGCAAGTTGCCCAACACAATGCATATGAAATTCTTCAGGTGCAACTAACACTAGGTAAGACTGCTATCCAAGTTGTAGCTTGCTATAGGTCCCCCACCATGCCCCAAGATTCTCACTACACCTTTCTAAACATACTGGAAAATATTAAGATACAACCAAACACCTTAATACTGGGTGATTTCAACTACCCTGACGTTAACTGGGAAAACTACTCATGTACCAACACCTTTGCCCAATGGTTCTTGGAATTCATAAATTCCAACACCATCGATCAACTAATCCTTAGTCCCACCAGGGGCTCCAATATCCTAGACCTGGTCATTACCAACATGGGAAATTGATGCTCCACACTTGTGGTCACCCCCTCGTTGGTCAGGTCTAACCATAAGCTAATCACCCTTGACATCCACATCCCATCCCCACCCACCAGTAAGGAAACCTCCGTAAAAAACTTCTCCAAAGCCAACTTCATGCTACTCAAGTCAGAAGTGACAAACTCCATGACACCCATGCAGACGGGAACTGAAAGTTCGACTGCTGAATCCTACACTAAGGCACTGTACGAGCACATCCACTCATGCATGAATTGTGCCATCCCCAATAGAAACAAGATGCTCTCCTCCAAAAAAAGGAAGCCAATCTGGTGGTCCCTTGCCATAAACAAACTTTACACAAAAGGAAGAAACTGTTGCAGAAAAGAGGAAAATCCCAGGATGCAAAAAAACTCCCTTACCAGCCTCAGTAAGAAGCTGAGATCCTCATAAAATCCTCCAAAGCTAGTTATGAAAATAAAATTGCCAAAGATTCCAAAGACAGCCACAAGGCATTCTATAGCTATGTCAAGAATCTTAATGACATCTGCTTTGAGCTACAACAGAATGGCATTAAATATACTGATCCCAAGGATATTGACAATATCCTGGCAGATCGATTCAGTGCAAACTTCACCCCCCTCTCACCCCCTAAAGGGCCCATCTCAATACAGAAAGATTGACAAATTCAGGTAATCACGGCCACACAGGTAAAAAATGCACTCTCCAAAGCTATGAATACAGCATCCATGGGACCAGACGACATCCCAGGCTATGTACTACATGAACTACAAAATGAACTGGCACCTCACCTAAGTGTCACGTTTAATCATAGCCTCACCTCAGTGGCGCACAGCTACAGTTACAGTTATCCCACTCCACAAGGGGGGATCCACCTTGGATCTCGGGAACTACTGCCCCATCAGTCTGACGAGACTGATCTGCAAGGCCATAAAACATGTTATCATGGAACTTATAAACAAAGACATTGGCAACCTTCAAACACTGGACCACAGCCAGTTTGGGTTTTTGAAGGGCCAATCTTGTCTCCTGAACCTGATTGACTTCTTTGAATCAGTCTCCAGAGCCGTGGACAAGGGTAAGGTGGTCCACATGGCCTATCTGGACCTCGCCAAGGCCTTCCCCCCACTTTGGAATCATAGATAAACTTACTAAGCTGGGCATAATCCCTACGTCACACAATGGGTTGCCAACTGGCTTACTGACAGAACCCACACTGTAAAAGTAGCTGACTCAAAATCCAGCTCCAGACAAGTGACAAGTGGAGTACCTCAGGGTTCAGTCCTGGGACCGCTCTTATTCGGCATCTACTTCTCTGAAGTACAGGCCAACACTAAGGGACTCTGGCTAACAAAGTTTGCAGATGACTGCAAACTGGGAGCCATTATTGAATCCCCAAATGATGTGGATATTCTACAAAAGGGCCTTACAGAAACAGATGCTTGGTGCCAGAGCCATGGGCTCAAGCTCAATGCCAAGAAATGTATAGTTATCCCCTTTGGGAAAAAACATGTACCTGTGAATTACCACATAGGTGGCAGTACACTAAACACCGAAAGTGTGATAAGAGACTTTAGGACACAGATGGACAGTGGTCTCATCTTCGATAACCATATCGCCACAACAGTCAGGAAATCCTTCTATGTGGCACACCTCATCACTAAGGGCTTTTCATCCAGAAAAAAGGAGGTAATTGTCCCACTGTACTTATCCCTCATTAGACCCATTATACAATACAATGCCCCTTTTGGTATTTACTTCTCAAGACATGTGCAACAACTGGAAAGGTTGCAGAAATACCTCACCAAAAGAAACACAGGCCTAAAGCAGATGCCCTATGCTGACCTTCTAAAAAAACTCCACCTGTACTCTGTCGCATATCGTCTACTCAGAGGTGATCTATGCTTAACATACAAGGTCATGTCAAACCCAGAGCTGTGGACATGCTACACTTAAAGAAATCCCAATCCCTCAGAGACACATGCTCCAGGGATCTAAACCTTATAATCACAATGAACAAAACATGCTGGAGAGATAGGTTCCTGACCCAGAGACTCCCCAAACTCTGGAATAGACTGCCCATACATGTCACGCAGAGCGCCTCTTTGGCCAGCTTCAATAGGAACCTTGAAGATTGTATGGGAGATAGGAAATTCACCCCGGGGATCACCTCAGTCGCCCTGCTAGACAGGGGTCCAGGGAAGTAAATACTGTGGGAAGAATAAGCCAGGGAATTGTTATGGCTAGGCCTGTGTAGGCCCTAGGGCCGATAGCCTAGTACCAGCCTATGAACCTATGTATGTGTGCACTGTTAAAAATAAGACACACACTATTAGGAACAGATACAGCATTGCAAAGTGTCTGCAGAGACCAAACACTGTATTTCTGAAATAAAAAAGATGGGACATGCATTGTTAGCGAAATATGGCAATTGTTCACTGACAAGCCTCATTCTGAGATGACCTATTGTGTGTGATCGTGATCAAAGCTGTATCATTTTGCATTAATGCATATAGTAGCAGAGAAGTAACCAATTTTAAAATAATTACAGAAAGCAACATTTGGAATTGTAGTATTTTTCTGATGGGGATGTGATATTCTGGTTTATTACACTTTATTGCGGTACAGAAGTAACATATACTGTTGGAAAAAACATGGCACAAGCTTTGTTAGCAACATAGTACTGCTGGAGTGACTGTAACATAAAGTAAGATGCATTATAAAATGTCTGCAGCCACTGATGTTTAACATTGTAGTACTGAAATAAAAAAAATGTGAATATATATTAGAAAAAACATAGTCCTGTTGTGCATGCCATGCCCTGTTCTGTGATGCCTGTTTAGGGCGGACCTGACTGGAGTTGTGACACATTGGCACTTTACAGTAAAATAAAAGTAATGCAGAGTATTTTGAAATAATTCTGGAAGGCAACCTTTCCTATTGCATTGCATTTTCTTCTTTGCATTTTATAATGACTTACATCTGCAGTAGGAACAAAGTGACAAAAGCACTGTTTTGTACATCAGATACTGAAAATAACAGAATATTATGCAGTGATAGTGTTTTACTCTGTAGACAATAAACGTTGCAGTGCCTAGCAGAGTGCACGTTAAAAGCAACACATCATGGTTCTTTTCTGAGTGGAGCTGTGATATTTTGCTGTGCATGTTATCAAGATGAAAAAGTAAGATGCAGCAGCTTAAAATGTGGAATTAGTATTTGACGTGATGGTGCTAAAAGATTGAAGGTACATTATTAGCAATATAATGTGTTTGTGTGCTGACAAACCCCATTCTGAGTTACCTGCTGTGAAGGGACCCAACAAGAGATGCAACATATTGCATTACACTTTACAGCAACAGAGGGGTAACATACAATGTTTTAACATAACTTTACAAAGTAACACTTGACATTGTTTCAGTTTTCTTAGTGGGACTCTGATATTCAGATTTTCATTTTATCAGAAATTCATAATAGCACAGTGGTATTCTGTTTAAGTAAATGATGGTTTGAAATACCTGAACTGAAATACATTTTGTTAGTATGGTAGATAAGCAGCATACATCTTTATAATGTCTGTGGAAACTAGTACTACAAAATGTAAAAAAAAAAAAAAAAAAAAAAGACTGGATACACCTTGTTAATAACATAATGCTACTGTATATTTGTAACCCATATTCTGAGAAACCTGATGGGGAAACATGTGATTAGAGCTGTGACATTTGGCTTTGCAGTTTATGATAACAGAAAAGTAGCATTTCCCATTGTACTGTTGAATCATTTCAAAATAATTCCCACACGATTTAGTGAGATAGAAAATGGCACTCACCTTCCTGTAACTAAATGACCCAAAATATTAGTTACAAAATGGCACTCACTTTCCTGTAACTAAATGACACAAAATATTAGTTACAAAATGGCACTCACCTTCCTGTAACTAAATGACACAAAATATTAGTAACAAAATGGCACTCACCTTCCTGTAACTAAATGACCCAAAATATTAGTAACAAAATGGCACTCACCTTCCTGTAACTAAATGACCCAAAATATTAGTAACAAAATGGCATCCACTTTCCCTTCAAGCATATTGTACAAGATACTCCTCTTCATTAACAAATACCCCAAGCCTACAGTTAACTAAATTTGCTGATGATTGCGGACTAGGTGGTATTCTTTGCTCAACTTCTGATAGCACTTCATTTCAGCTTGGTAAAGACTTTGCAAATAACTGATGTAAAGAAAACCTTAAATTAAATGCTAAAATTACAGTATTGTTAAATGTGGAAATCAGAGCTGCTATGTGATCTGCAACATAGATGCCACCCCTTTGGTCATCAGAGATCTTGGTTCCTTCCGTGACATTTCCTTGTCCTTTGGCCACCACATTGATAGAGCAGTGAGAAAATCCTTCCAACTGGCCCAATTAATGTCTATAGGTATCTCATCTAGGTCAAAAGATGTTGTAATCTGCATGATATTAGAATGATTGCTGTTCAGGCATTGTCACCAAACTTGGGGAGCCTATAACAAGAAAAATAACTAGAGATCTTGTATAGTTTTTGGAGATATTTTGGAAATGTTATGAAAATTTGTATAAAGCAGAGAAATGTGGAAATCAAGAAAGAGCACAAATGGAAATATTTATTGAAGGCTTAATTATGCCATATTTAGAGGTAGATGGGACTCAACATCTAACAGTTTAGACAGAAGTAGATGAGATAAAAACTGTGATGTATAATTGATCTTCGGGAACGTCTCCAGGAACAGATGGTAGTCCAGTGGAAGTTTGAAAATTAAGAGGGAAGAAAGTGATAAAGATCTGGAAGAGTTTAACAGCATTTTAAAAGGAGGGCAAGCACCAGTATCTTGGAAGAAAGCTTTGGTAGCTGCTTTATCCAAGGACAGTAAAGCTTCATAGAGATTATTTGCAATTTTATACTATGATTCTAAAGTTTTTTTTTTTTTTTCTTATACCAGCTAAAAGAATGTCAGAGGTATTGCCAAAATTGATATATATGGATCACTGTGGTTTTGTAGTGGGGAGACAAACATTTGACAATATTAATAGAACAGTGATGATCCAGAGGGAAGAAATGCTACTGTTGTTGGTAGGTCTTGATGCAGAGAAAGCATTTGACAGAGTAACCTGGGATTTTATCAGTAGGGCAATGTAAGCATTTGCATTCCCTTATACAGTGATAACGTTAATTAGGAGGATATATGAAGGATTGGAGGCAAGAATTAAAGTGAGAGGGTTCTTCTCTGATAAGTTGTTTCAACAGAGGCACCAGGCAAGGGTGTCCTCTTTCTACTTTGTTATTTGCTTTATATTTTGAGCCATTGGCAAAGAAAATAAGGTACTCAAAATGCAAGGCTATAACTGGTATGCTAATCAAGAAAAGTTGGCTTTATTTGCAGATGATATTATTTTAAATCAAGAAAAGTACATCTCAGTGTTGTGGAAAATTTTGAGACAGTTTCTAGTATTTGGGATGTAAAATTAATGAAGATACAACAAAGGCTATGGCTGTAAATTATCTGCCCTCACAGGAATTGGCTCAGCAATAACCATAGTTATGCGGACACAATAAGATGAAGCACTTAGGAGTATGAATTAAAAAAGACCTCTGTTGTGGCAGCTATGGCTGTTTAGGAAGACACTAAATAAAAGATAATATAGAAACTGAGAAACTGGGAGTTCTTGTTTATGGATATGGATAGTAAGATGCAAGCAGTGGCAATGTTTTTAGTCCTTTTTTATATACATGTCAGGCATATTTTTATCAGCCAGAGGAGAAGTTGTGGACAATAATTAATAAAGAGTTGAAGGAATTTATCTGGGAGGGGAAGAGGGCAATTGTTAAATTGGATAAGCTGATCCCGCCAATAGAAAAGGGTGGTTTAGCTGAGATAACTTGATTTGAAGAGATATTTTAGAGCTACACAGTTAAGGCTCATATACATAACACAAGTAAAATATTATAATGCAAAATGGAAAAGAATGAAGATGAAGCAGGGGAAGTCCAAGAAATAATGCAAAAGTGTCATTTTTGATGCAGATCTTTAAGGAAAATAGTAACAACCATACAGAATATTATACTCATAAAGTATCAGAAAGTGTTCTAAGAACTAAGCCAACACAACGGTGGAGAAAGGATATTTTGCCAATAAGGATTACTGCAAGTAGGGGTACAGAAAACAGGATGAAGTGGCTTGAATTTACTGGCGAAAATTGCTAAAGGAGCCAAGGTATTGGGAGCAAATAACTAGTGAGGGAAAGTTAGAGTAAATATCAGGCCAAGAAGATATCTGGCCTGCAGGCTAAAGACTGCCTTCCCTAATGGACTGATATCAGAGTACAGACAGAGAGAAAGGGATAGGGGATCTTAAGTCAGTGACCTATTCTGGTGGAATTTTTAGTTGAAGCTAGAGCAGAAGCTGCTGATAAAAAGGGATAATTAGTAGGGCATATAAAATATTGCATCATAACTATAAGAGAAAGTTAGAAAAGGCTGGGAAAAGAGAAACGGGAAAAGCAATTTACAAGGGAACAATTAGAGGACCTATGTATGGTGGCTCCAACGTATTCAGCAAAGTCCTGAAGGTTTAGGTCTTTGCTTGGGAATGTTTGCATGGGTATTTTTATACCCCAAGCAGACTTCAAAGAATGTTTCCTCTGATAGATATCAAGTGTTGGAGGTGTAGTGGAGAAGAAACGGGTAAATGGGAACAGATGTTTTGGGAGTGTAAAGAGCTGGCAAACGTTAGAAGTTCCCTACAGAGTACTCTATCAAAAATATTGGGTGAGCAAATGGCTGTAACTAAAGAATTTTTTTTTTTTTTTAACTGAGACACAAGATCTGAATTGCCTAGGCATAGTAAGGCATTATTAAGTTTAATTCTGTTGGCTGCCAAAAAGGAAATTTGAGAAAATAGAAATCAACCAACTTTATTTGAAGTATTGAATGTTATAAAAGAGATACAGTAACTGGAAGAGGGATCTTTAGAAAAGAGAAGGAGCAAATTGCTTAGAAATAAATTTAAATTATGGGAACAATACATGCACAATATGTTTAGGAGGAAGAGGAGTGAGGTTTAAGGTATGTCAGGAATTCAGCAATTTATGTAATGCTGGATGGATGATAGTTACAATGAAAGAGAAAATATGTGTAATTTTTGTAAATAGAAAAAATTCAATTTTTTTTCTGTTAATATGTTTGCCAGTGTCTTATGTGATTACTTATTTTTTAAAACACCTTTATTATCTTATCATCCATCTCTACTCACACCTCATCTTATTGAGTGCACTGTTCCCTTTACCATGTATTTGTCTAAACATCACTCAGCTTGAAAGACCACGGAGTTTTCTATCTAAGAAGTTCACAGGCCTTATTGAATATTCCAAAGGAATATCATCACAGCCTAAAAAGTAGTCACTGCCTTATACTTAGCATTGATCAGACTAATTATAGAGGTACAGTTCTCCCTTCAAGCTGTATCTTATTAAACATTTCAAAGGCTCTTAACCAGAAAAATCACAGACCTGAAGTCACTGAGCTAACAACAGAGGCTAGTAACTCTATGTTTTTATTTATTCTGTTGTAGACTTTTGAAGAGAGATCTGTGTCTCATTTGCCACATCAATTGAGACCCTGTTGTCCTGGATCTTCCATATCTCTGCAAGTTCATTATCTGCACTAATTCTAGATGCAGGGACTTAAACCTTCATCCGCAGATAAATAAAACACAGTTAAAGGACACCCAGTGTCTCTCAGTCTTCTGGAATAAACTTCTCCTGCCTGATAAACAGTGAGACTCTCTATCTTCCTTTAAACATAACCTGAATGACTGGATGGGTAGCCACAGAAGTACTACAAAACTGACTGCTATGGTCCTCCTGGAGGAAGGAGATGTGCCATGAGGTACTCTCAAGGTGTGAATGGTCATAAGGCTTAGTGAACTTAGAATATATGTGAAATCTATTCTTTGAAGACCCGTAGCTACCATAACTGACTTGAGTCCTTTTGTCTATAGTCTGTGTATTAGAGACTGCAGTGGTGACCATCAAAGGCCATGCTTGATTTCTTACACCTTCACAAAACAAATAGCATAGTAATTACCAGCAATATGTACTTGCATCTTCACCAACAAATAAACAGGACACACTGGCATGTCAGATTAATTTCCTAATGTATACCTGAACTTTGGAATAAATTACCTGTTCATATTTAACAGAGTGAAACTCTCACCACCTTTAAGGTGAGCTTTAGTAACTGGATAGGTAGCTGCACATTCCTTCTGTGCCTGTCTTGTGTTGCCATCCTGGAGACAGGAGGTGCTACATTACAGTGAATGCTGGCAAGACTTTAATGGTCCTTGACTGCTCGGCCTTGTAGAGCCTATGATCCTGTAACAGACCCTTAGTAGTAGTCAGATCCTGATCTCAACAGTATTCCTCAGTTAGTAACAACAAGAGTTATGAGACTGGCAGATGTTCTGAAGTATCAGACTGTCAGTATAAATCTCACCAACATCATTCACTCTAGAAACAATCTCCAGTCTGTCACCAACATAAGTTATATAAGGAGAAGAGGAAGGACTATAACAATCCATGAGGATGTGGTAAAACGCCACAATCTCAGTTTCTGGTTGCCTTCATTCAGAGGTAGATTTGATCCCTATTATTTAATAGGAAAGTCATGGCTATCACATGCTTCTGAGAGAGAGAGAGAGAGAGAGAGAGCTAGCAGTAGATCACTGGCATAACGCTGTTAATGCAGATATTCCCTTCTAATATGTTCACTCAGTAGCAATACATACATGTTGACAAGCAGCAGATTCAAGTCGGAAACCTGTGGTGCTCCCCAAACCAGACTTTGAGGAAGACGAAGTAACACTGACCACTACCTTTTAGGAGCATTCTAGGAAGCAGAAAACAAACAAGTCAAGACTGTACAACAGAACTCGCAGTAGGATCCCAACCAGTCCATAACGATAGCATGGTAATCAGTGTCAGAAGCTACAGACAGGTCAAGGAGAACAAAAAAAGGATATCAGTACTGATCTGTCATTAGGAGAATAGTCAACTAACTAGTAATGGACTGATAAATATCAAAGAGGTCCTATAACTATAAACTGACTCACAATCTGTATAAACTACTTTCGTATTAACCTTACCAATGAACTAAAGGTCTGAGATAGCTTCATAATTGTAATTGTTGGAGTCCAAAGATGTGTTCTTGGCAATTAGTATCCCAACCCACCCTAAACATATATGAATAAAAGCTTAGTCTCCCAGATAAACCAGCCGTTTTATAAATAACTGTGCCCATGACCTGAAGGCAGCCTGTATCCAGCCTAAAACAACAACAGACCATGTTGTGAATTGCAAGGTGCATGCTCAAAATCAAGGAAGAACTTGCAGTAGTCAATGGTCAAACACATGCCGAGGCTGGATTACTTGATCACGTTCTGGATTACTTGATCACGTTCTGGATTACTTGATCACATTCTTGATTACTTGATCACGTTCTGGATTTCTTGATCATACACTGGAACCTCTACAGTGTCCATGAATAATCCTGAAAACTTTTCAGATTTCATTTTATTTCACTTCCTTTCACTTTGTTTATTTTAACTTATAATTCAACATGGAGTACATTCAGTAGCCTATTTTCAATGAACCAAGCAGAAGCTAAATAAATATATAAACGTGAAAAGACAAAAATGACAAATACGCATATAAATCAACAGAAAACATTGCAGCAAAAGCTTCAAACAACAAACAAAAAAGGTTCCAAATATGCAAAAATACACTTACTCAGAACAAGTACAATAAGTATTGTTATTTAGAAAATATTGTCGTCAATTTTAAAAATAAATTTTCAACATCTTTAAAAATAAATTTTCTATGGTAAACAGAAACATGGTTGAAAATTTGTTATGATAAACCAATTACCCTGAAGCTCAATCAACAGTCTGGAATCAGTTAGCAAACCCAAAGCTGGGAGCACTGATGAAGTGCAGAAGAAGAAGAAGGGGGAAGGGTTGAGCCCCCTTAATTCTCTAAGGGTGGTAGGGGAGGGGCATAATGCCTAGGAGCACTTGCTCCATGGAGCTTCTCAGTGAAGACCAGAGAACCAATGGAAGCTTCTGCCACAAGAGGAGAATGGGGCATCTAATCCATTTCAATCTGTCCCCATGAAGCATAAAGAAAAACAATAGGTTGTAAGTGAAAAGTCTAGTCAGCCACTTGGATGATTATACACCTCACTCTAATGGAAAATGAATGGACTGTAGGTGTGTCACCAGTCAGCAGAACAACCACGAGCAAGGCTCAACAGTTAAGGGGTGACTGGAGCAAAAAGATCAAACCCACTTCACAAAACCCTTCCTATATAAATCACAAAAACTGGTATTTAAATTCTTGACATCAGTCACTGTTCAGAATTTTGGCTAGAAGATTAATGACATATGTATAATAAAGATAAGCAGTTTAAACCACTGTGTAGCTACAATGCTGCACTCACTGCATCCATATCTGTATTATTATTATTAGTTGTTTTACTCCAAAAGTGAAATCCAATGGTCCAGGGTCTAAAATGTTTTAGGATAGTTGTGGGAGTATATGAGAAGATAAATGACTGAGATGGGTACATATGACCATATACAGTGAATATAAATTCACTCAGGAAAGGTAAGTTGGTAGTGGTGATGGAAATGTATTTGCTTGGATGTTTGTGGAAGAGAGGTGTGGTGAACTGTTATATATAAAATGGGATGTCGCAGAAATAAAAAAGTAGAGTTTTGGTTGTTATGAATGACTTGAGGGGTTAAAGGGGATAATAATTTATATACAGTGTTTATTATAAGCATATACTAATGTATATTTATATATGTGTGTGTGTGTGTGTGTGTGTGTGTGAGAGATACTATATGAAACCAAGTAGGAGTGTGTGGAAGTTGGGCAGCTGTAAAAAGGAGATTCTACAAACAGAAGGAAATGTGATAGAATGTGTAGGACAATTTAACCAGATTTTAAGACTCTAATGTAAAAAGAGAGGGCTGTGAGAGTTTATGAAGTTGTAGCTCATGTAGAAGAAGGCACATCTAGTGAGGAGATCAATGCCGAGACAGTGAAGGATTTCAGTAATATCAGTGGCAGTGCACTAGGGCTCATGGGTGCTCAAGTAGGTAACAGTATGGATGGATAGAGAAGCAGACCGCACTTAACAAAGCTCCATATGAATAGCATGACCCAAAGAAAATGAACTGCATCAAGATAGATAGGTAGCATTAGTCTTCAACAACCATCTCTAATTCTGTTAAATTTCTTATAGTCTAGTTCTGCGTGGCTTTCTGTTGTTCTCTTGCTGTTTCCATAACTTCCATATTTTCTCTCCTCACCATGGGAAATGTACTTTTCTTTTGTGTTACTACCCTTTTTTCTGGCCCTTGTAGTGGTTGTCAGTTATTCTGTCAATCACTGACTTCTGCATGTCAGTCCTTTAATGTAGTATACTGACTGTAGACGTTTTGCTGTTTCTTCAGAACACTTTATATAATGTTCACAATCTTTGCTTTATGTAGACTGTTTCAATTTTTGATGTAATGCCAATCCATGTAGTTATAATGAAGAAACAATAATTATCTGTTAGGGCCTCTGAAGTGATTGGCTTTCCTCAGGTAACATCTGCTTTAAATAACACATGTCTCTATTACAAAAAATAGAGGTGTAACACAGTACTATGGGTGAGCTAAGAAAACATTTACCATGATTTGAAGACTGGGTTGGGGGAAAAAAGGCAGAGAATCAGTTCTAATATTCTTCTCTACCAGCAGAGGTTAGTGTTGTTTACTGCTTGGCTGGGCCCTGGAGCAGTCCATTTTTTCATAAGTGAAAAATATCAAAAAGCACATGGTTCACTAGCAGTGGGGGTATTTTGCAGTAATCATAGCTGTACAGGCAGACCTCTTGTGTTCCACTTGGGTTTGTGGAAAAATTCTTGTGAAACTCACATCTGTCTTCACATTATATACTAGAACCCATATGGAAGAGGTCCAAATGGAGAGATAAGCCAACAAGCAAAGGAGAGTAGTATTGCTGGAATTGAATTCATCCTGAAGTCTTGAGTACTTTCATGAGGTGGACCCTGTTGTTCACAAAATCTCACCAAGACGATACTGATATATAGACTGTAATTTTATATTGCGTATATCATGGACAGAAGTAGGTTAAAACATAAAAAAGACAGCTGGGTGCACAGGTCCTAGGATAAAAAAGTGCCCAATCCTGGTAGGGACACTGGTGCCAGGACTGGAAAAAATGACAGTGTACAGTCCTCAGGACACTGAAACATTCTTACAATGGGGTTAGGCCAAACGTCCAAGGGGAGGATGGCCCCCCTGTTGTAGAAGAAATATGAGTCCACAAACATCACAAAAACTGAGAGGCCAAAAACGAGCCATAAAGACAATAGAGTGGACTATTCAGGATAAGAAATAAATTATTTATTGCTACTGTTATATAAGAAGCGCAGAATTTCCAGACAGAAGATACACAAAAAATAAGAGAGAAATTAGAGGAAAGAAAAATACTTCCACAAGAAAAACTGTCAGAAGCTTCAAATAAAAGTTTGTGTTCATTAATACAACAAATTTATGAAAAACACTGTATAGTCCATGAAACCTTGAGCCTTTTGGAAAAAGAAGTGACTGAGTAAGTGCAAAAATATAAAGAACAAAATCTAAAGACACTTGAAAGATATAAAAAAGAAATACGGGCATGATAAAGAAAGAGATCTGATATGGTGCAATATTTATGCAAAGGAGAAAGCCAAAATTAATCAGCACAAAAAGGCAGTCTCAAAGATATTCAAAGAGAAATAGAGGCAAAAGGCATCCAGATATGGAAAATTTCACATTAAAAAACACAAGATCACAAAGAAGGAATGTAGAACAGAAGATCAGTGAAGTGGAAGTTAAAAAAATAGAAGTTGAATTTATGGAATACTTTTTAAGTGAAGGATTTAGTGTAGAAAGTCCAACACAGGTTATATCACAGCATGATGGAACAACAAGTCTCCAAACTAAGGAGGAGCAGGAGATATCTGAAGAAGAAATATGGACATGGGAAAGAAAAAAGACTTAATATGATGCAATATCTATGCAAAGGAGAAAGCAAAACTAATCAATACAAAAAGAGCAGCACCAAAGTATAATAGATAAACTCTCTCAACTAGGCATCAATCCATATGTGACCAAATGGGTAGCAAACTGGCTCACTGATAGAACCCACCTAGTAAAAATAGGGGAAGCCACCTGAAGTAGTAGACCCATAACAAGCGATGTACCCCAGGGATCGGTCTTGTGGCCTCTGCTGTTTGGGATATACTTCTTGGAGGTGCAGTCCAATCTAGTGAGCTATGGCTGACCAAGTTTGCAGATGACTGCAAGCTGGGTGTTGTCAGTAGTTCTCCTAGTGATGTGGATATCCTCCAAGAGGGTCTCACCCAAGTAAATGACTGGTGCCAGAAACATGGCCTCAAACTGAATGCCAAAAAACACATCATCATCCCTTTCGGGGAGAGTGACATCCCCACAAATGATCACATTAATAATAAGGTCCTAAGCACGCAATCAGTCGTGAGGGACTTGGGCACCCAGGTTGATAACAAACTAACTTTTGACCACCATATTGCCACCATTGTACGGAAAGATTTTCTACATGGCTCACCTCATTAGTAACGGTATCTCATCCAGGGACAAGAAGGTCATAACATCCCTGTATTCTTCCCTTATAAGACCCATTACTGAGTACAATGCCCCTTTCGGCATGTACCTCACAAGCAGCAGCTGGAGAGACCACAGAGGTTCCTCATCCTGAGAATCCAGGGCCTCAAGCATCTACTCTACACAGATAGGCTAAAAGCCCTGTCCCTCTACTCAGTCTCCTACAGATTCCTCAGAAGTGATCTCTGTCTGGCATACACAGCAATCTCAGATGTCTCCCTGATGAGACTGCTGCATATCCGCAAGTCAAGCTGCACTCAGGTAGCCCGCACACGTGGCCTCAGCCTGGGCTGTAACATCAATAGGACTTGATGGGACAGATTTGTGCCTCAGAGACTCCCCCTTTTGTGGAATAGACTCCCTCTCCACTTAAAGCAAAGTACCTCATTAACCCTTTTTAAGCGCAACCTGGATAACTGGATGGGAAACAAAAAATACACCCCTGGGATTCCACCCGTGTCTCTGCTGGACAGTGGCATAGGGTGCTGACTTGGAACATGGGCTAAATTCTTGGCTAGGCTTGTAGGGCCAATAGTTTAGTAACATCCTTTGAAGAGAAATACAGTCAAAGGCATCCAAACATGGAACATTTTACAAGACAAAAAAACTAAGGAAACATAGAGGAGAAGTAGAAAAGAAGATTAGTAATGGAGAAGTTAAAGAAATAGAAATGAGGTTATGGAGACCTGTGAAGAGAAGGACTTGGTGTTAAAAATCTAACTCAGATAACATCACAGCAGGATAGAGCAATGCATCCCCAAGTTAAGGAGAATCCAGTGGAGTGAGAAACATCTGATCAGTTGCCATATGAAGATACTTTGGAGCCTTCCATAGGAAATCGGTACAAATGTCCATTTGGAGTTGCACAGCAAGGAAAGGAACAGGAAATTGTGACAACTCTAACAGAGTCAATGTTGTGGAGTGTTAGGCCAGTGAGTTCCCATATGAAAGAGCAATGGATGACGCAGGATGAAACTGAAGAGAATGTAACACAGAAAGATGCTCTGGAACTTTCTGTAGAATGCCTGCAGGAGATGGAGAACAAAGGATGTGCCCTCAGTTTAGAAGAAAATGATTAAAGAGGAGTTGCTTGATTTAAAAGAGATGGACAGATTTATTAAGATCAATAAAAGAAATAGGCTAGAGAAAGTCTATAAAACCCAAACAGTTAGAAGTCTGATAAAACAAATAAACACAGTAATTATGTCTGTCCATAGAGATTCATGTGATATAACAGAAGTAAATAGGATCTATTACTGTACAGCTAAACTACTAACTGATAAAGTCTTGCCACAAAAACACAGGGTAGTAAGGGAAAGGAAGGGGTGAAATCGAATGCCATTATGGAAGTATTGAATAAAGAAAATAAAGCAATTAAAACAGGAAGTGTCACTGTTAGAAGAGTGTAGAAGAGGGAAGAGATCAACCAAAATACTCAGATAGACTTGATAAAAGCAGTGCACAGTATTAGAACAGATCAGGATCTATCGTGCACTATCGCAAATAATAGAGTAAAAATAGCAGCACAGGCAGAAATACTTAGAAAATATGTGGATAAATATAAAGGAAAACTACAAAATAAGCAGTTTATTGATGACCCAAAAACATTTTATAGGAAAGTGAGAAACAAAGCAAAAGGAATTGAAACACCACCAAAAAAGAGGAAATAATTACATTTTGGAGAAATATCTATGAAGATCCTGTGGAACATAACAAAGATGCTAAATCAATAGAAGTAAAAGAAAGAATAGGAAGTTCATATATATACAGAAAGTAATGACCAGAGAGATTGAAACAAAGTTAAAAGAAAATCTCCTAATTGGAAAACCCCAGGCCCAGATGCAGTACCTAACTTCTGGCTACAGGTATTACATCTTTACATGAAGATTTAGCCATCAGTAAGAACTATTCGTATGCGCACCCCAAAAAGACACCAGCCTGGTTAACAACAGGAAAAACAGTACTCCTACTTAAGAGCGAACCTGTAAGCTATCCTAAAAACTATAGACCAATAACTTAACTTCCGACGATGTATAACCTGTACACTAGAATTGATGCCCATACAGTTTTTAGTCATTTAGAAGAAAACTCAATCATGGCAATAGAACCAAAGGGTAATAAAAGAAAGTCATATGGAACAAAGGATCATCTATTGTTAAATAAAGTCATAATAGAGAACTGTAAAAAGGGGAAGAGTCTAAGTATGACATGGATAGACTATAAAAAAGCATTTCACAGTATCCCACATTCATGGATAAAAGAGTGCTTAAAATGTATAAGATGCACCCTACACTGATCGATTACATTACAGCTACCATGAAACAGTGGCAAACCACTTTGCAGTTAAGCCATGATTTAGGACAAATTATTATTCCAGGGATAAAAATTCAAAGGGGGATATTCCAGGGTGACTCTGTCACCACTGCTCTTTTGTCTTGCCCTTATCTCATTATGTTGTCTAATTAACAGATTAGGTCATGGCTACAGTTTGACTCCCAAAAGACGTCTTATCTTCTGTTGATGATTTAAAACTGTATAGCGCATCAGATGAGGAAATGAAAGAAACAGTGCCAAGTGGTCAAAACTTTTTCAGATGATATAAGAATGTCATTTGGTCTTGATAAATGTGCAAACGCAACCTTTAAAGCTGGAAAGCTGCAGCAGTAAGAAAACATCAGTTTGGAACAAGAATGTGATATAAAAGAACTTGAGGGAGAGGGAGTGTATAAATATTTGGGAAATGATGAAGGATCAGCAATAAAACATGAACAAATGCAAATAAAAGTTAGTAAGGAGTATTTTAGAAGACTTAAATTAATAATAAAAACAGCATTGACATCTAGGAACAAAGTCCAAGCTATAAACCAGTTTGCTCTTCCTGTCCTAACATACAGTTTTGGAATGACTGACTGGCCCTAAAAGGTGTTGGATAGTTTGGACAGGAAAACAAGAAGGATGCTTCATGCTGACCAAATGATGTATAAAAATCACTGCATGCCAAGACTATATATTCCCCGTTCTGAAGGAGGTATGGATATCCTCGAAATTGATTACATGTATAGATCTGCTATAGTGGGACTGCATACATAACTTCCCTGGAAATCAAACCAGAAGTAGTTAGAAATCAGGTAGCAACTAAATGTGCTAAAAAACAAAAGAAAATATATAACGTGAAGGATCAGATGAGAAGGCAAGAAATGTGGAAAAGGCATAAATATAGTTGCAAGTGTAGAAAACTCTTGGAACAACCCCCTTTTGTTCAAGATCAAATGCAGGAATGGTAAGGACAAGTGAACTTAAACCAAAAGACAAAAGGTTAATATTGGCGGCCCAAGATAGTAGACTATGTACACATTGGTTTACAAAGTCCATTGAACATGTGAGAGAAACAGACAATTGTAGGTTATGTAAAACAGAAGTGGAAACAGTCACACATCATTTTGCTGGTTGTGATATACTAATGGCAGAAGGACTGTATACTGAAAGGCATAATAATTTGGCAAGACTGTTGCAATGGCAATTGTAGGAAACATTATAATATTGAAGTAGCTGAAAAATACTGGAAACAAGAGCCACAAAGCATCATACAAAATTATGATTTTTATGTTGCACGGCATCGTCCATTACCAACAGTTCAAAAAATGGATGCGAGAAAAACAGATATAGTAGTCCATGAAAAAAAGACAAAAGTAGCATTGATCATTGAAATTGCTGCATCCAGTGATTAGTGTCTTATGTACAGAGAGACACAAAGTCATAAAATACCAGGAATTGCAAGCAGAAATGAGGTCACTGCGGAAGAAGGATACCCAGACAGTTCCAGTAGTATTAGAAACAATGGGAATTTACAGTCATACTTAGATGTGTTGCCAATACATGTAACTGTAACAATTGCAGAAAGGGTCATTACTGGGCACATTGCAGGTGCTATGAAGAACACTTTTGGCTAACGTCAAATATTGAAACAATACTAATTTCTTGAACTTTAATCATACTGACTTAGGAATGGGGTCCATTCCCATCATGATATTAAAAAACTCAAAAGACTTGGAGAATTTAAAAAAGACTTAATGCACAAAGTCTAAATATGTTACATCCCGTGGTTACAAAAGACTTTGTGGTAGTGTTCAGTGAACCAATGGTAGAATATCATAGTCTCACTGTAGTTACTGTTGCAGCACCCAAGACTGGAGGGCAGCACCAGTCATTTTCTTGCACAAAGGTGGGTCATGGACAGAGCCAGATAAGAAAATGCATCCCAATTATAGGGCTGTTAGTACCATTTATATTTCAGAGAACGTTTGAGAAGAGGTTGGACACGTGTTGATAAATCAATGGTACTTTCAGTGAGTTCCAGTTCACAGCGGGGCGGGCAAACTCCACTACCTTTGAAAGTGCCGTTCAGCGAGTTTGCTTCCTAGAATCAGCAGTCTCTGAAAGATTACTTGATTTACTGATACTCTCCCAAAAGATTCTGTCATACCTGTCAGCCGTACGGATTTTCACAAAATGTCCAGATTTTGGCATCATATTTTTGGTCCGTTTTTCATAAAATTGTGGTTTTCTGGCAGATTAGTGATAAATCATTAAAGATTGAAGTTAGAAAATAATGACAGACATTTGGGTTTCAGACTTTATACCCTTCAGAAAATTAAAGCTAATACAAAGCCTGTTATTCTATCAACTTTCTAAGTTTGTAAGAGCAATATTTAAAAATTGTCCCCATTTTTGGGCCTTTGTCCCACTTTTATTTATGACTTTGTCCAGATTTCTTGCTCTAAGTTGTTGAGAGCTATCATTCTGTGTGGTTCACAGCTTGTGTTTGCGCATTCTAGTTTCCTCACCAGTGGCTTCAAATTGCTGAGTTATTGCAGAGATCTTGCCATTCCAGCTTGATTCATTTTTGGATGTATCCATCACTTAAGTGAACAAAGGGAAACTTGTGCATGTGTTGTATCAGAACTTCATCATGGCATTTGTCACTTTGCTGTATGCAGGCTGATAGCAAGTACATAACTGGAGCCCAAAATGTTGACAAGGACTGGTAGTTGGCTGATGAAGAGCAGAGAGAGTAGCCCTTTGCTATAGAGAGATGAAATCGTGCATATGAATCTGATGCTGTGGGTTAGATTATTGAACCTGCTGGCAAGGGACAGTAATAATGACACAGAGAGAAGTTCTGAGGCTTGAATCCTGGGAGACGTACACTACCTACAGTCTTTGGCAGAGACCAGAGATCAATGGCGGTATCTGATTTGGGGGGGGGGGTAGTATACTGGAGATAATGTCACTTGTGGAACTGGCTAACAAGCACTTGTGCTGCTTACCCAAACCTTGTGACTCCGCAGAAAACTGTAGAGCTCAAATAACTCCCCCATAGTAACTGCCTAGATGAATGCAGACACTTTTTCACCCCATAAAGGGGCATTAGTGTTTTTTCTTTTTTTTGTAGATATTGTGACTAGATTGGCAAAATCAGAAAAAAGCAGTGTGTGGTTGCTAGAGGCAGAACTGTCACAGCAAAAGTCAACAAGCACTGGGGCAGTGCAGTGACTCAGGATCTCTGCTGTTAAATATGTGTCAGATTTCACATAGAGTTTGTATGAAAAACTAATGTAGTGGTCTGGAATGACTGGCAAGATGCTGCTGGATAGCATTGTGCTAGGAATGATACAAAAGTACCAAAGGTTTTGCATTTTGAAAGGGAGAAACTGGTAGGAATCATAAGGTCTTGGTGGGCTGACGCTAAAAAGGATTGCACAAGAGAAAGATATGAGGTAATAATCATTTGTAAGCTGAATTGTATTTTGAAGTGTGCTTAACGGCAGTCATGAAGATGAGTACTAAACTGAGGAGCGTGGTGCAAGGTATAAACCCCAAAGATGCTGAGACTGTCCTTCCATTGTATATGACACTGACTAAACTGCATCTGGAGAAATTTGTACCATTATGAAGAACATGCGAAAGCCAAAAAAGTCATGCAGAAGCTGTGCAATGCAAAGTTATCAAACTGGTGAGAGTGCAGAGGTGTGTGCGTATTTGCAGTGACTCAGAAATATGGGTGTTTATACATTAGAAAAGACAAGAGGAAGTGAGGCCGTTATATGAGCGGAACATATTGTCTAGCATTAGATGAAAGCGGTTGAAACCAGTGGGGAGAAAGAGATTTAACATGACAAGGCAGTGCTGGGCATATGTCATCTGAGGAGTTCAGAGTTGCTTAGAACAAACCAAGAAATGGATGGGACAGGGGTTTGGAAATAATAGCTGCTTAAGGGCTACCTGCTTTGTTTGCATCAGTTCAGTAGCCTACACACACATCATTCTCATACATCTGTATAAGTGTCTTTTTTTATTAGTAAGTAGGTGGGAAAAAATGAACAAATGTAAACTCGCAGAGCAGTTTAACAATAATAATGGAAATAGGCAAGAGTGGGATGTTCAGGACTGATGGTCATCAAAGTACATATGAAGAAAATAAAGGCTTCCCTTCAAATATTAAAATTATTTTTTTGTTATTTTCAGCCCAGTGTGGCAGAGAAGATTCATAACACTATAAACAACATTCTGAAATGTGAAGAGATTAATTTGCAGTGCACTATTAGAAAGGTAAGGAAACAAACTAAATTACAGTTTAATGTGTGCGGTTAAGTTTAAAGAAACTACTTCTCTCAAAACAACATATCAAAGTGTAATATTTTTATCAATTTTTATAATTTTGCATATGATGCCAGCAGATTTTTGCAAATTGTCTTTAAATAAGAATCCATGTGAATTTCAGTTTCTGTAATATGCTAAATGCATTGTGCTTTTTTTTAGCTTCACTAAGCATACCAATCCAGCTAACCATCAGCTGCTCAGTGTTGCTCCAGCTGTTCCTACCTTAATTGTCCATGGAACTACCCCCGGCTCTGGGACCACCATGGCTGTAAGTGGGTTAAGAAAGGGAAGTGTGGAGCAAACCAGCAACCTAATGTATGCTAGCTTCGTGTGCCAAGGATTTGTTTGGTTTGCCATAACTAGGTGGGACTGCTTAACATTATGCACATCACCATATGTAGCATCAGTTAGCTGCTTGTATGCCAAATTCATCAGCTGTATTCTGGGTCGATATAGCACTATCCCTATCACTGGAAGAATGCTAGATCACATGCAGAAACCCTACCCTCCCTCCTAGAATGGGTGAGCCGACAGTTGCTGCCCCCAGATGCTGCTGGAACTCTGGATGTCGTTCTGGTTCTGGTTTGTAGTAGTGTTCTGAAACACAACTGCATCACCACTCTTCAAAATGTATTGGTTGTGCTTAAACTGTGTTTTGTTTAATTTAATATAAACATTGTAGAGTAAAAGCAGGATCAATTTACAGTGTTTTTACTGCAAAAGAGCAACAATGTATACTTCTCAAAGGGAAGCATTTTTAAGTGCAGTATTGTTTTTTAAATAACTTGCTCTATTGTTTTATTATGGAGGTGGAGTATGGCCATCTTGTCAAGTGTATATGGAAGTATTTAGACTTACAGGTGTGCAATGGACTAATGACCACTGGAGCTTATTAAGCCTAGCCATGCATCCCAAATCTCTGAGAAGTAAGTGTAAACGGGCTTGGGAGATTAAACATTTGCAAGCTGCCTGTGTAGAGACATAGGTGCCAAACCAGGGATGCATTTCCTGTTCCCCATCCAGTTGTCCTACTTACACTTGAATTGGATTAGGGAGGAACTCTGCTTTGCCCATTTGGGGAACCTGTTCCAGAGAATGGGATCATCTCTGCAATATATATCAGTCTCTCCAGCAGGTCTTATTTGTATCACAGGGAAGGTTAAAGTCTTTAGAACAAGTAATTCTGGCCTTGTTTATTTTGTGGATATGCAGGAGCTACATCAGAGTCTGGTCCAACGATGCCTTGTATGTCAGGCATAGATCTCCCCTTAACTGCCTGTAGAAGACAGGAATAGGGCTTTGAGACAGTCTGCAAACAACATGTAACATGCACTCTTTATTCTTTTAGTGAGGAACATCCATGGGTGTTCCAGTTGTTGGATGTACCTGAATAGATACATACCAAAGTGGGCATTGTACCCAATGGTAGTTCTGATGAATGTCGAATACGGTGGAACAATGGCCTCCTTGGACCTAGATGCTATACCTTTGTTTATAAGTTGCATGACATGAAATGATTTCCTCACTACTGTAGACACATGATGGTCAATGTCTAGATTGCTGTCCATAAGTCCCTGTCTAATGAGTCAACTGATAGGGGTGTGTTGTCAGTATGATAGTTATTAGGGTTGATGACTTCCCAAAGGATTTTGTTATGCATTTCCTGGCATTTAGTTTTATTCTATGGCTCTGAAACCAGTTATCTGTCTGTGCTGGAGAACATTAGGGTTGGTGGGAGATTCTATAACTGCTCATAATTTGCAGTCTGCTGCAGATTTTGTCAGCCAGAGGCCCTTGACATTGGCCTTGACTTCAGAGAAATAGATGCTTAGAAGGAGCAGTCCCAGCAGCAATCCTTGAGGTACTGTGCTAGTAACTGGCCTCTTTGTAGAGGTGGATTCCCCAGTTCTTACTTCCTGTGTCATGTCTGTGAGCCAGCTGGCTGTCCATTGGGTGACAGAAGGTATGACTGCTGAGGACTCAAATCCAGGACCTACAACACTTTAGGCCATGACTCTACCTATTTAGCTACTTGGATAGGTTTATATCTAACCTAAGGGTTTATACCTAACCTCTTAAGTTTGTCAGCAATGCTGGAATGAATTATTGTATTAAATATCTTGGCCAGGTCAAAATTGTCAGTGTGAACCATTCTTCCCTAGTTCATTGCTTTGGTTACCATCTCAAAGAAGATCACCATGTTAAGTAGGCATGACCTGACTTTGATGAAACCAAGCTAAGCTGGGTCTAGTGTCTGGAAGTTTCCTGTCATTACTGATTATTTCCATGATAATTCTTTCCATGGTTTTGCATATGGGACTCATGAGACATATGGGTCTGTAATTTCCTTGGTCTGTAGATGATCCACCTTTGTGCTTAGGGAGGACAGTTGCTGTTTTCACTCGTGAGGCATGAAACCTGTTTGGAGGCTATGGTTAAATAGTAATTCCAGAGGGCTTGATAGGTTATGTTTCATGCCATTTAGGAAGCAGCCTGGGATATGTCCTGGGGCCATTGATGCAGTGATATTGGCCTTAAAGAGGGCACTGCAAACCTGTTCCCCTACATGTGAGAGATATATCTATACTATGAATTTGGAATCAATTCTGTCACATAACAAACCAGATATCAAACATGTTGTCAGCACAGATATACTTTACCTCTTGCACATAACAAGCTCAGAAAACATAAGCCCATATATGCGGAGGTACTCACTAGAAGCCTACCTAAAGATCAGAGACCTCCCAAGCACAAACCCAATGCACACACTGCAGACCCAGCAGAATCTACTACGCATAATAATACACACAACAGTGTCTCAGCCAATAAGCCCCCAAGACAGAACACCTCAAAACCAAATGTAATGGTCATAGGCAACTCCATAGTGAGACATACAGATGTCCCCCTCACTAGGCTGGACAAGGAGAAGGTGACATTCAGCTGCCTGTCAGGTGCCAGGATCTGTCAGATCATGCACGCACTCAGGTCTCTCAATAACAAGTACCTTTATGACTTTGTCATAGTCCATGTTGGAGTGAATGACTTGAGATGTACTTCACTGGACTATATGAGGAGAGACATGAAGGAGCTCTCAGATTATGTGTCCCAGGCAGGTGTGTCCCTAGCCCTAAGCAGCATCCTACCTTCACCCAGGATGATGTCTCAATATAAACAGAAACTGATTGACTTCATCAATTGGCTTAGCTTGTGGTGTCAGTGCAGGGGGTCTAGTATCTGTCAGCCTGGGAAGATATGGTCGACAGACCATGCTGCTTTGCCAGAGATGGTCTTCACCTGTCACATCATGGCTTTCAGTTACTGGCAAAAGTAGTTTCCTCCCCCATAGTGCCTTTTTTAGGCAATGGCATAACAACAAAATTCCCAACATAAAAAAATCTACTAGAGACAAACTCAAGATTATGCTGCTTAATGCTAGGAGTCTAAATCGGAAACTGCAGTCACTAGAAGCACACCTTACCTTGGAAGATGCCGATGTCTCTACAGTCACAGAGATTTAGTTCAAGGCACAGAGAGCACCCCGGCCATGCAAGGCTACAATGCCTTCCACATGTTTAGACCTCAAAATGAGCATGAAAGAACCAAAGGTGGAGGTGTATCCATCTTCATTAAAGACAAATACACCTCAAGACTGGTCAAACAGTACGACTCTAGAGCTAGTCCAAGTCTAACTAACTGTAGGTAAAACCCCCTTCCATATCATTGTTAGTTATAGGTTGCATACCATGAACCACAAGAACCACACTGCCTACCTTGACCTACTTGAGTCACTCACTATACAGCCAAACACCTGGGTCATGGGTGATTTCAGCTTTCCTTGCTTCGACTGGGAATCATATATGAGCACAAACACAGTCACCCTAAGGTTCCTGTACTTTGTTAACACAAATGCTCTGGAACAGATAGTCTGCACCTCCACAAGGGGCTTGAATGTCTTAGACTTAGTACTCACCAACACAGGTTGTCTCTGCACTACTTCCTGTGTGTTGCCCTCCTGGTAAGGTCTGATCATAAATCAGTCTTGTTCATAGAAACAATCATACCTGACCCCCCACCCAAGAGCAAGAAGGATGAAAAATGTCTCCAAAGCTAACTATAGCCTCCTAAGTAATGGCATAAATCTATATATATAATAAATATATATGTACGTACAACAAGAGAAAGAAACTAATGTCTAAGAACAAGAGGTAACTGATTCACCAGAGGAAGGACACCCTCCACAACTTGAACAAGCAAATTAGATACCTTGTAAAGTCCTCTAAAGCCAATTACAGAGCTAAACTAGCATCCCAAGCTAAGGATAATCACAAGGCATTCTTTAGCTACATCAGAAATCTCAAAGGGAAGGCCCAGCTTTGTGCCAAACTAGTAGTGGATGGTACCACTCATACTGACACTGAGGAAAATGCCAACCTGCTAGCAGACAGATTTGGTGCCAACATCACCTTCATGTCCCCACCAGACATACCCCAAAGTATACCTGTCACCAGTCCTGTACCTAGTATCTCCAAAGAGCAGGTGATAACCATGCTCTTCATGGCCAAAAATACAGCCTCTGTGAGACTAGATAACACCCCAGGCTGCCTACTAAATTCTCTAAAACAGGACCTAGCAGAACCACTTGGCACTGACATCAACCACAGTCTTAAGTACTGGCTTTGTCCCAACAGAAATCAAAACAGCAACAGTAATTTCCTTGCACAAAGGAGTGCATCAGCCAACCCTGGGAACTATACACCCCTAAGCCTTACCAGCCTTATCTGCAAGGCCATGGAGAAAATCATCACAAACTTTATCAGCAAAAACATAGGTGAACTTCAAACTCTTGACCAGACCCAATTTGGCTTAGTTAAGGGTAGATCATACTTATTAAACCTGGTGGACTTCTTTGAGAATGTCACCAAAGCCCTAGATGAAGGCAAAACAGTATAATACAGCCTGTCTTGTCTTAGCCAAGGCTTTTGACACAATCCCCCACTCAGGCATCATTGAGAAACTCACTCAGCTGGGAATTAACCCATATGTCACTAGATGGGTAGCCAAATGGCTCATCGACAGAACGCATACAGTCAAAGTCCACCTCTACCAGCAGACCAGTTACCAGTGGTGTACCACACTGATCTGTTCTGGACCCCCTACTATTTGGAATCCATTTCTCAGAAGTCCAGGTGAACATAGATGGCCTGTGGCTTACCAAGTTTGCCGATGACTGCAAACTGGGTGCAATCATTGAGTCCTCCAATGATACTGACATACTACAGAAAGGGCTTACACAGACAAATGATTGGTGCCAAAGCCATGGACTTAAACTACTCACAAAAAATGCATTATCATCCCTTTCAACAAAGGGAAAGTCCCTGCAAATTACAATATTAATAGTAATCCCCTTAGCTCAGACCACCCTGTGGTGAAAGATTTGGGAACACAGGTTGATAGCAACTTTAACTTTGATCACCATCTGTCCACAGTGGTAAGGAAGGCCTTCTATCTTGCACATCTCATAAGTAAGGGTATTGCATCCAGAGATAAAGATGTTATAACTCCCCTGTACTCGTCTATCATCAGACCACTAATAGAGTACAATGCTCCCTTGTGTATGTAACTCACCAGACACCAGCAGCAGCTGGAGAGACCTCAGAGGTTTCTCACCAAGAAAAGTAAGGGCCTTCAACACATGACCTACATGGACAGACTGAAGCCCCTGTCACTGTACTCTGTATCTTATAGGCTGCTGAGAGGTGAATTGTGTCTGGCCTACAGAGCAGTCTTGGACCCTACCCTAATGGAAATGCTGCATATCTGAAAGTCAGATAGGACAAGATTCACTCGCTCTAGGGGATCTTAACCTAGCTTGCAACATTAAAAGACATGCTGGAGAGACAGATATGTCTCCCAGAAATTGCCAGTCCTCTGGAACAACCTCCCAATTGACGTAAAACAGTGCTTCTCAATGACTTTTAAGCGTAACTTAGACAACTAGATGGGAGACCATAAATTTACCCCAGGAGTGTCACCTATGCCCATCTTGGATAAGGGCAGTTGGTGCTGATCATAGACTCACTCTGCAAATATAGACCATACAACTTGGTCAGTAAGGGAACAAGGGTATAACATGGCTAGGGTTATAAAGGCCCTAGGGCCAATAACCTAGTAACCTCCTATGAACCTATAATGATAGTAGGGGGAATTATATTTGATGGCATTTCTGTAGTGAAGTCTGGGGGGGGGGGGGTAAAGTTACAGATGAATTTGTCTGCCAGTAGGTTTTCTACATATTCTGGCTCAGTATACGTGGCTACATTGAGCATGAACAATGAGCTTTGTGCACAATTGTGTATTGCCTTTGATGTTGCAATGGGCTTTGTGCACAATTGTGTATTGCCTTTGATGTTGCTGACATAGCTAAAGAATACCTTGTGGTTGTCCTTTGCCTGGAAGCCCAGAATGACCTCAGATTTGGCTTTGATAGACTTTATTTCTCCTCTGAATTGTTTGTGCGGTTTGGCGAGAGTGCTTTTATCTTGCTGTGTGCTGCACCTCCTAATTTCTGCCATGATTTTCTTTCTTCTGTTGTACAGCTTACTGATGTTGTGAATCCACCAAGGAGTGGATACAGCTGTCTCTGTGCAGCTGTTAACATGCTTGTATAGAGTTTCTCTGAACAGTTCTGGTTTAAGGGAGCCTCTGCCACAAGCATGACACTTGTCTTACATGGTTTTACATTTAAAAGCTATGTGCTGTGGCCAGATGCATCTGTGAAATTAATTGTCTTTGCTGAAGCTCCTTACTTCTGGAACTTATCCTTACAGTTTTATTCCTGAACTGGTTAACATATCACTGCAGAATGATTTGTAAACCTCACTTTTATTTGCTTCTTCCAACACTAAATCAATATTTAAGGCATTTTCTTGCATCATGATACATTTCTAGTAATAATTTGTTTTGTTTGTTAAACTTTAAAACCGAATTAATACCCATTGTATCATTCAAACTTGGAAAATCTGTTGCATTAACTAAACTTTGCCATTTTAATTCACATTTATTAAGATGTTCTTCTATAACAAAACCCTTTTTATCTTTTGTTAGTTGCTCCATAACTACAAAATTAAAATCGTGGTCCTTATTTTCCTGTATGTGTCTGAAAAGGCATTTGTGATCGTTGATTTTTGTATATCTTGCTTGTGTCATAAATTCGATTCTTAAGCATTATCTGGGTTTTCCCTATGTGAAAAGCAGGACACTTAGAACACAAAGCTCCATACATCACATTTTTTCACTCACAACAATAATGCCCTGCAGCAAAATGCTCTTTATTTCTAATAACAACATTACTAGGTACCAAAATATTTTTACATTGTGTGCAATGTTTTAAAGTTGAAATATGCTACATAGTTCATTGTTATTTTTATCCTTGTGTATGGTTTTACTTTGCAATTAGTTTTAATTGGTAGTTTGGGTCTAATATTGTATCACGATTTTAAGCATGTATAAAAGTGTCATTAATAACACATTTAGTTCTGAGGAAGTTCTATGTGATGTATGGAACGAAAGCACTAAACGTGTTCTAATAAATTTTGAGTTTGGAATATTGTTGTCTCTTTCTTGGTACCACAGAATTTATCCGTTTGCTGTGGAATTATCATCTCTGTGAAAATAGTTCTTGTAGCAGTTAGCTAGGGAAATTAGACATTTAAAGTTAGGTTTTCTGAATGCTTCCTATGTTTTGTCTGCAGTTTCTTTTAATTGTCCTAGTTTTCCAACCTGTGTATATTTAAATCTATACTGGCATTATTTTATTTAAGTAAAATTAAATTATTTGTCTTTTAGCTCTTGTGGCTGGTATTTATTTATTCCAAGTGCTTTTATGCACTGCTTCTTAGTTGAGAAGATGATAAACCATTATGTACACTGAGGAATAAGAAATGGTAGGGTGCATACCTTTGAAAACTGCATCAGCCAACTACCAGTGAAAGAGAGATTAATTGACAAGGTTAAGAGCACACAGCAGTACTGCCAGGACCAGGAAAAAAGCTGTAGGGAACATATGAAAGGCAGTTACCATGGAAGGAGGGCTTTGGGAGATATTGGTCCACAAACAGAGTGGTGTGGCTCTGTAAGTGAACAGTGTGCAATGTATTTGAAGTGTAGAGGTTGGAGACCCATACCCAGGACGGCAGTGCATGTCCTCTCTGTACTCTTGGTGCCAGGGTTGTATTTTGTGGCTTAATCATTGAACCAGACTGGTTAGCAGAGTCTACATCACATGTGTTGGCATGGTTGTCACTAAATCTTCACATGTGGTGGCAGTGTCCGTCTTTTTCCACATGCATTGCTATGTTTTAGACTTTTTTTTATGTACTTTCATGATTACAGTCATGATCTAATTTTCTCAACTCATCCACATACTTAGTAACTGATATACAATGTTGTTTAGTATGAAAATCAGAATTGGAAATTTGAACTATCTTACTGAGTTCTGTAGGCTTAGGATTTAATCATTTTTGTAATAAGCCTGTTTGTTGCATTTAAGTGTGTTCACTACGTATATGTCAGGGGTCAGGAGAGTTTTTTTTTTAAGTTAAGTTGCATGTTTTGGCTCCATGAACAAATCAATATGGCTGTCACTTGTAAAAGAAAATTTTTTCGGTCTTTCATGTCCATCCTCCCAAGAGCAGATTGTCATATTAAATGAAGTCAAAGGGCAAAGTTCAGAAATACTCCTGCTACACTAAATGCTTAGTTCAACAGTCTGTAAGTATTTGCACAGAATGTCTGGAATATAATACAGACAGGAATCACATGTATGCCTAGCATGTATGGTGCACTTCATTAGTTAGAATCACAGCACACTGAAGGGCTATGTAAATGTACTTACGTTGGTCGCCAGAGTTACTGAAGTAAGACTTCCAAGATGGCTGCGCATTGATCACCAGCTTAATTACGACTCTCCCAGTGTGCAAAAAGAAACTGAGAAACGGCAGCTAGAGATACTGTCAGCTTGAGTAAAATTCAGTTACTGGTTCAGTTGGCTGCCTGGATGCCTTCAAAGAAAAAACTAAGAGAGCCTGAAAGAAAATCAACCAGAAAAGGTGAAGAGAAAACACTGACTGGGAAGAATCCTGCAGCTCTTCACAAAAAGCACTTCAGGCTCCAGCTTTGATACAAAATTTGGCTTCCGGTAATTTAGAGGGGAAAAAAGTCAAATGAGCTTTGAGCTGATTAAAATAATTGAAACACTGAAGGAGTATATCATCTCAAATAAAAAGCTGGAAAAAATAGATCTAAACCTTGTCATCACAATGAACAAAACATGCTGGAGGGATAGGTTCCTGACCCAGAGACTCCCCAGACTCTGGAATAGACTGCCAATACATGTCAAGCAGAGCGCCTCTTTGGCCCTCTTCAAAAGGAACATTGACGATTGGATGGGAGATAGGAAATTCACCCCGGGGATCACATCAGTCACCTGCTAGACGGGGGTTCCGGGAACTAAATATTGTGGGAAGAAATAGCCAGGGAATTGTATGGCTAGGCTTGTATAAGGCCCGAGAGCCAATAGCTTACTACCACCCTATGAATCTATAAAAAAGCTTCAAAAACAGATACTCAGATGAGCTGATAAAACAGCAAAACTCAGAGGTCAAAACGAAGAAAAAGCTGACCGAGTACGAGACTGCTGAAGAAGAAATGTTTCAAAAAATAGTAGAATAAAGAGGTCATAGCACATAGGGAAAATTTGAGATGTTCTGCTGTACTAAAGAAACTAGAAGGAATAGGCTGTATTAATTCTAGAAGACACAAATAAGCAAATGGACTGGTATTCCTTAGCAGGATTTGTTAATTTAAAGGGCACACCATGCGTATCCTCCAAATATGGCCATGAGAAATCAACCAAAGCCTGTATTAGTAAAGATGCAATTGTACGAACAGAAAGAGTTGATCGTGACAAAACAATGGCAGAAGGACAAAGTGTTAAGAGTTGGAGATAGTAGAGTGTTTATGGAAATGATTACTCACTGTACACCAGGCAGAAGGGAAACACATTTATTGCAGTAATCAAGGAAGTTGAGAGGCAGGTGTGAGATACAAGCTGTTGTGTCCAGCTGTCCTCACAATATTTTTCCTGAAGGATCAGAGTTGTTTTTAATGCAAAACAAGCTAAGGAGGAAATGCAAAAGTTTGTGTAACTAAAAATGAGCAATCATAGATAAGGGGACTCTGTTGCTCATTCTTTTGATAATAAAGCACATGGAAAGACTTTGCCAGTAACAGAGAAAATCACAGGAGTTGACTAGAAAAATCTGGAGCATCATGGAATTGAACTGGAATCTGGATGTGGGAGATGGAGTTGAACAGGAAGAAGACAGCAACATGGAAATTAGTGAATAAATATGAAACTCAAAGTATCAGTCACATTTGTAAAATACGTCTGTATAAGAATAAGTGGAAAGAGTGGACTTTTGTTGACTTTGTTAAACTTGTCTGGAACTGAAAAACATTTCCTTCACCACATGTCATTAATGTTTGAAAGGACTGTGAGGTGAGGGGAAGAGGAATGAAGGAGATAGCTGTAAGTAAAACAATTTATTTTCTTAACGTTATTTCTGTGAAACTTTTCACAAATATAAATTGCATATTTGGTAGTAAAGTATGTTCAGTTATTCTTGTATGTGATAAAGTTATTAAAGACATTCCTTTTTTTCTTCTTTCTCTTTCTTTCTTTTTTGGTATTAAGAAATGCTGGCATTGCAGTGCAAAAAGAGAAGGAAAAGAAAGACAAAAACATAGTTAAATTATTAGACTGTAATCTTGGATTGTTGTGGTGGGGGATGGTGTGTAAAAGTACACAGATCATAATCTATGTAGGGATGACAAGTTTTCTCTTACTTTTACATAGTTGAGTGTCCAGATTAAGACCCTTGGCTTAATCTAATAACAACATTTAAGTGGAAACAAGTAAATATGAGAACACCAAATATAATGAACATTTTTTTTAGCAATAAATGTTTCAGCATGTCTTTCAGGCTGCAAGAGAGGACTACATTTTTCTTTTTTCTTACATTTCCATGGAGATAATCTGATAATATGTTCCGCCATAACACTAACTCTAGTCCCAAACATCTCTCCTTCTACTCAGTTACCATCCATAATATTCTGAACAAGATCACTGAGTTCCACTCCTGGATAGCCCAACACTCACCCAACATAGTTGCTCTCTCTAAAACCTGGCTCAAACCTCACAACTCTGATTAAGAATTCCTTCCACCTGGCTACAACGTTCTTCGTCTTGATAGAACTCACAAAAAAGGTGGTGGAGTTGCCATTAATGTATTCTAACCTGTTAACCCTATCCCCCTACACTAATCCTCCACCCTCCATTCATCCATCTGAACTTATTACTGATAACTGTAAACTCAACAACCATGAAGCTCTAACCATAGTCGCCATCTACATTCTACCTGGTGACAACATACCCTTACTAGAACACATTCTCCAGTGGATATCTGACAATATTTGTAACGAAACAATTATACTAGGTGATGTTAACATAAATTGGCTCCCCCTTATCTCCAGCTCCACTTCCTCCAGTATAAACCTTTATGGCTACACACAACTTATCTCTTCCCCTACCTTCCTTCACAAACCAACTAGTACTAGCTCAATACTTAACTGGATCCTCATCTCCAAACCTAACCTCTATCACCAACCTGAATCACTACCAGATATCAGTGACCACTCCCCCATAGGTGTCCATAGATTCTCTCCTCACCTCACTAAACCTCATAAATTTAAAGAATGTCATAAATTAGTCATCTTTAACCCAGATTTTTTCAACATTTCTCTCACTTCCAACAACTGGTCCTTCCTCTCTTCCTTGCCTCTAGATGACACTGTCCTACAGTTCCACTCTTATCTTTCTAAACACTCTTAACTCCCTTGCCCCTCTCAGAACAGTAAGAGTCATATCTTACTGCTCTCCCTGGCTCACCAACCTTACCCGCTCCCTTATCCAACAAAGAGATTCAACCTGGAAACTTTGGGTTAAGATAAAATCACCCACTCACTATGAAAAATATAGAGAACTCAGAAATCTTATCAAAAGACACATAAAAAATGATAAAAGGAACTTCTGTCTTTCACCCCAATCTACTGAGCTCAGACACCCTAAAAATATTAAGACTAATATTAACCAAATTCTCCACCCTGGGAACCCTTCTACTCCTAACCCCTGCCCTAATAATACACCCCAAGAAACAGCATCTATTTTCAATCCTTACTTTACCATCAGCAGACTTGCTCTAAACTCCAACCCTACCAACCCTACACCTGCCACCTCCCCACTACTGAAAAATATCCCTTTCTCATTAACTCCTGTTCCAATGCACTACATTAAAAAACTTCTTTTCAAAATTAAACCATGCTCCCTTTCCACTGAAAACCTGCCATCCTCCTTCATTAAGACTGTAGCTAACTCTGTAGCTTACCCCATCTCCATCCTTATAAACCAATCAATCAGTGAATCCACACTTCTTACTCTTTGGAAAAAATTCTATACCTTGCCCAAAAGGATAGAGTTTTGTAACTACTGATCTGTTGCCTTATTCTCCCCCCTCTCTAAAATACTCGAGCACTGTATTCATAAACAAATCTGTCTGTCTTACACAAAATAACCTTATCACACCTACCTAACATGGATTCCGCTCTAATCACAGTACTACTACTGCCATTGTATCCTTTACTAACACCATCAATCTAGCCAGAGACAATGATAAACTAGTGTCTTGCCTGTTTTTAGACTTCTCAAAAGCCTTTGACACTGTCTCCCATCCTATCCTTCTCTCTAAACTCTCTGAACTTAGCCTATCTTTAGAAACTATCTCTTGGTTTCACAGCTATTTTACAGATAGACAGCAATATGTAAAATGGCTCTCTGCCTACTCTTCTTTTCTCTCCACCAAAATGGGTGTCCCTCAAGGCTCAATCTTGGGTCATCTCCTTTTTATTATCTTTACTATACACATCCTTTCCTCATTCCTCTCTCATACAGCACACTGATGACTCTACAATCATTACCATTGCTGATAATCCCTAAAACCTCCTAACTCTAACTCAGTCATCACTTACCCTTAGAGAAACATAGCTTACTAACCACAAACTTATACTTAACCCTAAGAAGACAAAATGTTTACTCTTCCTTCCAAAATCCCTTAATCAACTAAAAACTTTCCATACCATCGCCTCCCTCAATACCACTACCATGAAACATGAGACCCAGACTAAGTTCCTTGGTGCTATAATAGATGATCAGCTTAAATTTGACCTTCATGTCCTTCATTGTGTCAGACAAAAACACCAAAATCTTGGTCTACTTTATTGCAGTAAAAGGTTCCACACACCCAACTCTAGGATATTTCTAGCCCAAGCATATCTTCTCCCAAACCTCTTCTACAGCTCTCACATTTCACTAAACAAGAAACTACATGCAACAAAGTTGCTAGATTTGCAGCTAATCAGCCTTCTAGATCACATCACTGTCTTGCTCTCAGAATGCTCAGCTGCTTGAATTTCCCAATCAACTCTTATTTACACAACTTCTTATCATACACTCTATCTTGAACAAATCTTCCTCCTTCCCTAGCCTCTCTTCCCTTGTTTCCCTCTATAAGCCCTCTTAACCCCTTAGAAGTGCAGACCAGGATCTCTTACAGATCCATAAACGTAGAAAATATCCTAGACAGTATCTCTGTAGCTACCTTCCTGCTCTTGCATGAAACAAACTTCCCATGTCCATTGGAAGCATCACTCATTTTCCTGAATTCAAAATACTCTTAAAAGTTATCTCTACAGCACCAGGACATGTCTTTGTAATCATCCCACCTGAATCTTCCCTCACCCCCCTTGCTAACAACACCTTTTCCTCTTCCTACTAGTCCTATACTTTCTTACTTACTACAATGCACAAGTTTCCCATCCTTTTGAAACCAACTTTTTATGTATTTTTGGCACTTGTTTCAATTATTATCTAATTACTAAACCTTATACTTACATTATTATGGTTCTGTTGCTGATTATCTTTACTCAAATTTTATCTCTGATTGCTTGAACATTCTTGTCTAATGTATTATTACCTCCTTATAGCATTGTTCTTGATTTATTATTGTTTAGTTTAACTTATTGTACAGTGGAGTTTCACCAATATTCTGCTAATATTTTCCACTGTTTATTGAATATTATACATTATTTTCTTACTGTGTATTATCCTGACTTTTGTAACTATTCTTGATTATTACACTGTGGAGCTTTTCTCCGTGGGCCTCTGCTGAAAAAGGGCTTTTTGCTCAGTTGGACTATCCTGGTCAACAAATGTCAAATAAATAAATAATAGGGCAATAAAAGACAGAATGCTGTTTTCTTCAAGGCTAAATGTTAATGATTTCTGAAAGTATACAAGTAGTTTTCATATATGGGGAGAGGGAATGAAGATTAAAAAAAAACAGACACAGGCAATAACATGTCTCTTGCATGAATAACCTCATATTTAGGTTAATTAGGGCCTGTGTGAGCAACTGTCTATCTGGCACAAATGTTCATATTAGGAGGGTTTAACTTCATTACTTGAAGATGTACATAGTTGTATGTGTTTTTATTAAATTAATAGGTTATGGGGGTGTTCTGGAGGTGTTTGTTTTTTGTTTGAAGGTTTTTTTATTAAAACTAAGAGTCTTATAAAATGTGACATAGGTTCCAATGTTGATGATGAGAAAAAAATGCTTAACCTACCAAACATTAATGGGTGCATGTATCATAAAAGCTGGAAACAGATATACAATAGGTGGGAATAATGACTTGTTACCATAATGGTGACACTTTCCATATTATCTTAGAATGTGAACGGTCTCACAGGTATAGACAAAAAGCAAAGAATACTTAATTATATTAAGAAATGCAGAGTGCAAACAGTGCTACAGGAGACAATTTTGGAAAGAACTGAGCATGTGTATTTGATAAAGAAAAGATTTCGGAGTGGATAGTCTGCATAATATCAGAGACAAAGAAAAAGAGGAATACTTATATTAACTGCTAGAGTAGCTCCAGTAGTGAACAGAAGTGGAAAAAAGATAATAATGGCAGATTTATAGTAGTAAGGGGCTACTGGCAAGGGATGAGGATTACACTGGCATATTTTTATACTCCACCCAAAACTGCTATTTTGGATATTAAAAATGTTTGAGAGAAATAATTAGCTTTCAGCAGGGAATGTTACTTGTAGGTGGGAACTGGAATTTGATTTGCAACAATGAGAATGTATCTGGGGTTGCTGAAAAGAAAAATATGACAATAAAGGATAGATTTCTGAAGAAATGTATGAAAATATTTAGTATGAAAGATGTGAATTCAGTAGTAGGAATTCTGAGAGAATTTGTATATTATTGTACAATAAATAGGCTAGACTTGACAGAAACTATATATCACAGGGACATGTCTATTTAATTGAAAATGTTGATACATATCCAATAACTATTAGAGATCATGCACCAGTAATTGCTAAGATAAAAATGCAGGGAAATGAAGTAAAGATAAGACACTGGCACTTCCCCACCTACCTGTTAAAATAAAGGAATTTAAGAAATATGTAGTGGAACTTATCCAGGAGTTATTAGGGAAGATGGAACATACTTCAGAAGCTACAGCTAGTGAGTGGGATAGAATAAAAGAGGAGTTTAAAAATAGGGCAGAAATAAAAGAAAAATATATATGCTTAAGATGTAGTAAGAATTATGTAGAGGGACTAATAAAGGTTAAAGTATTACAAAATAAGAGGAATCTCACAGAACAAGAAAAGATACAGTTGCACAGTGCTAAAGAGAAAATAAGGGAGTACCTGGATAATATGCATAAGTGTAGAAAGATTGCTGTTAAGTAACAATTTTTGATAACTCTAGAACAACTCCAGAGCACAAACAATTTTGATACAACAACTTAAAACAACAGAAAGAAAAGGTTCTTGCCAATTTAAGCAGTCTATGACAAGAAAAATAACCAGAGATCCTGTAGAGATATTTCAGAAATTTTATGAAAAGTTGTATAACGCAGAGAAGTAGGGAAACCAAGTGAAACCACAAATAGAACTATTTATGGAAGACTTAAATATGCCAAAGTTACAGGTAGATGAGGCTCAATGACTAACAGGCAAGATAGAAGAAGATAAGATAAAATGGTAATGTTTAACCAATCTACAGGAAAGTCTCCAGGAATAGATGGTATTCTGGTAGAAGTTTGGATGTTAAGGGGAGGAAAGTGCTAAACATCTGAAAAGTTTTGTTTAACAGCATTTTAACAGGAGGGAAGGCGCCAACATCCTGGAAAAAAGCTGTGATGGCTGTAATGCCTAAAGATGATAAAGACCCATCTGATCTAGCTTCATGTAGGCCCATTTCAATTCTAAACCATTGTTTATGCCTATAATGGCTAAAAGAATGGCAAAGGTGATGCCAAAATTGATGGATATAGATCAGTATGGTTTTCTGGAACGAAGGCAAAGATTTGATAACATTAATAGAACAGTGATGATCCAGAGGGAAGCAGAATGTAGGAAAATAGCATGGTTATTGGTATGTCTTAATGCAACGAAAGCATTCAGCAGACTAAGCATGGATTTTATAACTAGGGCAATGGAAGCATTTGCATTTCCTGATACAATAATAAGGTTAATTAGAAGGATATATGAGAGATTGGAGGCAAAAATCAGTTTGGGAGGGTTTCTCTCTGATAAGTTGTGTCTGAAAAGATGAACCAGGCAGGGGTGTCTTCTTTCCCCTTTGTTATTTGTGTTATATGTAGAACCACTGGCAACAAAATAAGGGGCTCAGGAATTCAAGGATGTAATTGGTATGGTGTTCAAGAAGAGCTGATGTTATTTGCAGATAAAATTATTTTGTACCCGATGGAACCAGAAAATAATTTTTTCAGAGTTGTGGAATATTCTGAGACATTTCAGGGTTTTTTTTTGGGATAGAAAATTAATGAAGGCAAAACAAAGGCTATAGCTATAAACTATGTACCCACACATGAATTGTTCCATCAGTACCCATATTTATGGGGGCATGATAAAATGAAGTAATTAGAAGTATGGATAAAAAAGGGTTCAGTTATGGCAGCTAAGGATATGTAGGAAGACACTAAAAAGATAATTCAAAAACTGAGAAAGTGGACGATCTTGCCTATGGATATGGATAGCAAGATGCAAGCAGTAAAATGTTTTAGTCCCTTCAGTTTTATACACAGGTAAGGCCTATGCTTATCAACCAGAGTTGAAGTTGTAAACAGTAATTAATAAAAAGTTAAAGGAGGGCAAGAATTAACTGGGCAAGAGTTAAATGGGATAAGCTGATCCTCCTAGCAAAACAAGGAGGTTTAGGATTATGTGAATTGAAGGGATATTTTAGTGCTACACAGTTAAGGCTCTTATACATAACAGAAGCAGAAAGCTACATTTCAAAGTAGAAAGGAGTGATAATGACACACGGGGGTAATTCAAGAAGTAAGGAAAGAATGGGATTTTGGACACAGATCCTTAAGGAGAGTAACAGCAGTTTATACAGAGTAGGGTCCGAATGGAGAGATGAAAAGTCAGCAAGCAAAGGAGAGGAGTAGTAGTGCTGAAATTGAATTCATCATCAGGTCTTGGTGAGTACCTTCACAAGGTGGATAATGTTTTCTACAAAATCTCACCAAGGTGACAATGATATATAGACTATTAATATGACATATATCGTGGACAGAAGTAGATCAAAATTTAAAAGAGATAGCTGGGTGCGTATGACCCAGGATAAAAAACTGCTGAATCCTGGTTGGCGCACTGGTGCCAGGACTGGAAAACATGACAGTGTAGAATCCTCAAAATACAGACACATTCCTACAATGGGGCCAGACCAGGTCCAGGGGGAGAATGACCCACCTGTTGTAGAAGGAAGTAGCAGTCCACAAAAATCACAAAAACTGATAGGCCAAAGAAGAGCCATAAAGACGATAGAGTGGACTATTGAGGATAAGAAAGAAATTATGTATTGTTACTATTATGTAAAACACCCAGAATTTCCAGACACAAGATATACAAAATGATTAAGAGAGAAATTTGAGGAAAGAAAAACTGTCCAAAACTTCAAATGAAATTTTGGGTTCATTAATACAACAGATTTGTGATAAATAGCATATAGATCAAGAAACCTTGATCTGCTTGGAAAAAGAAGCATCTGAGGAAGTGCAAAAATACAAACAACAAAACCAAGAGATATTTGAAAAGTATAAAAAAGAAATATGGACATGGGAAAGAAAGCGAAATTTGATATGGTGCAGTATTTATGCAAAGGAGAAAGCCAAATTAATCAATATAAAGAAGGCAGCCCCAAAGATATTGAAAGAGAAATACAGGCAAAGGCATCCGGATAGGGAAAACTTCACAATAAAAAAAATAATATCACAAAGATGGAACGTAGAAAAGAAGATTAGTAAAGTGGAATTTGAGAAAATAGAGGTTGAATTTATAGAGTGCCTGCAAAGTGAAAGATTTGGTGTAGAAGGTCTAGCACAGGTTATGTCACAGCGTGATGGAGTAAGTCCCCAAAGTAAGGAAAAGCAGGAAGATCAAGAAATATCTGAAGAAGAAATATAGACATAGAAAAGAAAAAGAGGTTTAGTATGGTGTAATATTTATGCAAAGGAGAAAGCAAAACTAACCAATATAAAAAGAGCAGTACCAGCAACATTTGAAGAGAAATACGAGCAAAGGAATCCAGACATGGAAAACTTTACAATACAAAAAATAAGAAGACATAGAGGAAAAGTAGAAAAGGAGATTAGTAATGGAGTAGTTAAAGAAATAGAAATTGAGGTTATAGAGTACCTGTGAAGTGAAGGCTACAGTGTAGAAAATCAAATTCAGAAACAACCATAACAGGATAGAGCACTAGATATCCAAATTAAGGGGAAACCAGTGAAACAGGAGGCAATTGGTCAGGTGCCATGTGAAGATAATTTGGAGCCTTCCACAGGAAACCAGTATAAATGGTCACTTGAAGCTAGACAGCAAGGAAGGAAACAGGAAACTGTGGAAACTCTGATGCAGTCAATGTTGCGGAGTGATAGGCCAGTGAGTTCCCATATGACAGAGCAACGGATGGCACAGGGTGAAATTGAAGAGAATGTGCCACAGGAAGATGCTATAGAACCTTCTATAGAATGCCCACAGGAAATGGAAAATAAGGGATGTTCCCTCAATTTGGAAGAAAATGAGCTAAGACAAGAGTTGCTTGATTTAATAGACATAGATATATGAAGATCAATAAATGAAATAGACTGCAGAAGTTTAATAAAACCCAAAAAGTCAGAAGTCTGATAAAACAAATGAACACAGTTATTAGGACTGTTCATAGAGATCCATGTGATATAACAGAAGTAAACAGGATATATTACTGTGCAGCTAAATTAGTAACTGATAAAGTTCTACCACAAGAACACAGGGTAGTGAGAGAAGGAAAGAGGAGAAATCGAATGCCATCATGGCAATATCGAATAGAGAAAACTATAAAGCAGTTAACAAGAAGTGTCACTGTTAGAAGACTATAGAAGATGGAATAGATCAACAAAAATACAAAGAAAGATAGATGTAATAAAAGCAATGCTCAGTATTAGAACAGACCAGGATCTATCATGCACTATCATGCACTATCACAAATAAACTATTGTGGGAAGAAATAGCCAGGGAATTATTATGGCTAGGCTTGTATAGGCCCTAGGGCCGATAGCCTAGTACCAACCTATGAACCTATAAAAATTTCAGCACAGGCAGAACACTTAGAAGATACAAAGATAAATATAAAGGAAAAGTACAAAATATGGAATTTACTGATGACCCAAAAAAGTTTTGTAGAGAATTGGGAAACGAGGTAAAAGGAATTGAATGGCCGCCAAAAAAAGAAGAAATAGATACATTTTGGAGAAATATCTATGAAGATCCTGTTGAACATAACAAGGATGCTAAATGGAAAGAAGAAGTTAAAGAAAGAATAAGAAGTTTAAAGGTACAAGATATGAAATCGGATGAAGTAACAGCCAAAGAGATTGAAATAAAGTCAAGAAAAGCCTCTAATTGGAAAACCCCAGACCCAGATGCAGTATCTAACTTTTTGCTAAAAGTATTAACATCTTTGCACGAAGATTCAGCCAGGAGTAAGAACTATTTATATGTGCACCCCAAACAGACACCAACCTGGCTAACAACTGGAAAAACAATGCTCCTACTTAAGAGTGAACCTGCAAGCTACCCTAAAAATTATTGACCAGTAACTTGCCTTCCGATAACGTATAAACTATACACTGGAATGGATGCAGACAGAGTGAATAGTCATTTAGAAGAAAACTTAATTGTGGCAGCAGAACAAAAGGGCAATAAAAGAAAGTCATATGGAACAAAGGATAATTTGTTGTTAAATAAAGTCATAGTGGAGAACTGTAAAAAGGGGAAGAATGTAAGTATGGCATGGACTGACTACAAAAAAGCATTTGATAGTATCCCACATTCATGGATGAAAGAGTGCTTAAAAATGTATTAGATGCATCCTACACTGATCGACTGCATTATGGTGACCATGAAACAGTGGCAGACCACTTTGCAATTAAGCCATGAGAAAGGACAAATTATTATCCCAGGGATAAAAATTCAAAAGGGGATATTCCAGGGTGACTCTGTTACTGCTGCTATTCTGCCTTGCCCTTAACCCATTAAGCTGTCTATTAACAGCTTAAGCCATGGCAATAATTTGGCTCCTAGAAAACAACAAAGTGTAAAGACTTCTTTTCCTCTCTTTGTTGATGATTTAAAACTGTATAGTGCATCAGATGAGGAACTGAAAGCACAACTGCAAATTGTCAAAACTTTTTCAGATGATATAAGAATGCCATTTCGTCTTGATAAATGTGCAAAAGCAACCTTTAAAGTAGGAAAACTGCAACACTAGGAAAATATCAGTTTGGGACAAGAATGTGATATAAAAGAACTTGAGCAAGAAGGAGTGTATAAATATTTGGGAATTGATGAAGGATCAACAATAAAACACAAACAAATATGAATAAAACTTTGTAAGGAATTTTCAGAAGACTTAAATTAATCCTGAAAACAGCACTGACATCTAGGAACAAAATCCAAGCTATAAACCTGATTTGCTCTTCTTGTCCTAACTTACAATTTTGGAGTGATTGACTGGCCCCCAAAACATGTTGGATAGATTAGATAGGAAAACAAGAAGGATGCTGTGCCAAAAAACAAAAGAAAGAATATAAGGTGAAGGACCAGATGAGAAGGCAAGAAATGTGGAAAATGCATAAATATAGTTGCAAGTATAGAAAACTTCTGGAAGAACCTCATATTGATCAGGAACAAATGCAGGAATGGTTAAGGAGAGGCGAATACAAACCAAGAGATGAAAGGTTAATATTGGTGGCACAAGATAGTGGGCTATGTACACATTGGTTTGCAAAGACCATTGAACATGTGGGAGAAACAAATGTAGGTTTTACAAAACAGAACTGGAAACAGTTGCACACCATGTTGCTGGTTGTGACATACTAATGGCAGAAGGACTGTATACGGAAAAGCATAATAATGTGGCAAAACTGTTGCACTGAAGATTATGCAGACATTATGGTATTGATGTGGCTGAAAAACACTAGAAACATGAGCCACAAAGCATCATATAAAATGATGACATCTACATCACATGGGATCGTCCATTACTAACAGTTCAAAAGATAGATGCTAGAAAACCGGATAGTTAGTGGTCCCAGAAAAGAAGACAAAAGTAGCATTGATCATTGAAATTGCCACACCCCATGACTACAGTGTCCTGCATACAGAGACACAAAGTTATAAAATATCAGGATTTGCAAGCAGAAATGAGAGCAGTGTGGAAGAAAGATACCCATATAGTTCCAATAGTAGTAGGAACAACGGGTCTTATAAAAATGAGTCTACAGTCATATTTAGATATGCTACCAATACATGTTACTCCGTACAAATTGCAGGAGTTATTACTGGGCACATTGAGTGAAACAATATTAATTTCATGAACTTTAATTGTACTTTGACTTAGGAATGGGATCCATTCCCATCATGGTATTAAATACCCAAAAGATTTGGGGAAATTAAAAAAAAAATATATATATATATATATATATATATATATATATATATATATATATATATGTATATATATATATATATATATATATATATATATATATATTATATTCATAAAATATCAGAAAGCATACTAAGAACTAAGCCAACACGTGAATAGAGAAATGAAATTCTCTTGATAGGATGACTGCAGTTAGGAGTGCAGAGAATAGATAAGAGGGGGCTGGAATTTACTGGAAGAAGCTGGCAAAGGACTCAAGGTATTGGGAACAAATAATTAGAGAAGTAAAAGTAATAGAATGGAAACAGGCCAAGAAGACATTGGGATTGCAGGCTAGTGATTGCCTTCCCTATCAGGGATTGATATCAGATTAGAGACAAAGAGACAGGGATGTGGGAATCGTAAATGGAAGACCTGCACTGGTTGAGTTTGTAATTAAATCTAAAACAGAAGCTGCTGCCAAAAAGTAGATAATTAATAGGGCATATAAAATATTGTATGGTAGATATAGATTTAGGAATCGGTAAAATAAGAAGAGATCAGGAAAGATTAGTAAGAGAGCTTAGATATACAATTCACAAAGAAATTATGGAAGGACATATGTATGGCTCCCAAATATGCAACAAAGTCTCAGAGATTTAGGATTTTTGCCTTGAAGTGTTTGCATAGATACTTTAATACTCCAACCAGATTCTAAAGAATTTTTGCTTGGTTAGATTGCAAATGTTGGATAAGAAAGAGGTAACTGTGAATATATGTTTTGGGAGTGTAATGAGTTGTCAGACTGTAAAAATTCCCTGCAGAGTACTCTGTCAGAAATGCTGGGCAAACAAATGAGTGTAACTAGGGAAATTATCTTTTTGAGCTGGGATGCAGGATCTGAATTGCCTAGACATAGTATAGCCCTGTTAAGTTTAATTTTGGAGGCTGCCAAAAAGCAGTTAATAGAAAATGGAAATCAAAAATCTAAACCAACGACACTTGAAGTTGCGAGTATTGTAGCACAGAGAAAAGAATAGAAAGTGTGATCTTTAGAAAAGGGTAGGAGTAAATTACATAGAAAAAAATGGAAATTGTAGAAACAATACATGCAGAAAAATATTTTGGTGGAGGAATAAGGTTTAACAGAAGACATGACTTGAATAATTTATGTAATTAACTTAGACTGTATGATATGTAAAAATATGTTATATATAATGTTTAAGTGTGAACTTGTTAATATGGTTTGATCACTTTTATAGAAATGTAAGTTTGCCTATGCCACAAGAGATAATTCAGAAAAGATGCTTAAAAAAGGTGTTATTACAGTAAATCAGTGTTCCGTTCTACTGAGGGAATTAATTGTCAGGTATCTTCAGTAGTTGTCTAAACCAGCTTGCTAACACAGTGCTGAAATGTTACTGTAGAAAATGTTGCGTTCTTCTGGCAGAGTTTTCTTAATGACTTTCAAGTCTAGCAGTTAACACAGAGAATTAGGACTATGAGCTGTTTCCTATGGCCCAGGGTTTGACACCTTCGGCCTTCATTTGCCTACTGTTGAGACATTGCTTTGGGGAAATTGGGCTAGGCTCCTTGACGGTCTTGTGGACCACATTCTTAGTAACTACTTGTGAAGCTATAATGACACAGCCAATAATGTTTGCTGCGTACCATTCATAAAAAGAGTTCAGCACATGACATGACTGATGTTGCGGCCTTAATCAAACTAAAATAATTTTGCATGCTATATAAAAGAATAACTTATTTACATTTGTAAAATAATGTCTTGGCTATGTAACATTTCAGTGACAGATGCACTGTCTTTCCCAAAAGCTGCCATTTTACCCTAGCAGCACTTCGGATAGGAGCACAACTCTGTAATTACTAATAGTAGTAGTCCAAAGCATGAGCTACAGCACTGTGACCACCGTAAGACCTCATACTGCTACTGTGCATGTATGTGCAAAATTTGTCCAGTCACTATGGCTGCCCAAGGAGCAGATAAGGGAATCTTTGAGCTCCTTACTCCACATATTTACTGCTTATAAAGTTCTTAGTTTATTGTTAGCATTATATTAAAGTATGGATTAGTTTTAACCTGAATCATGGGAACTGCAGTAGACTGCACACTTGTTCATGTGAACTGTTCTTTGATCAGTTTAAAATCCTGAGCACATTCTAAATTAAGCCAACAGCAGAGCGTCAGGTTACCTTATCTGATGGAAAAGAAATCTACGGATGGATTTGAAGTGAATTATGGTAAAATAAAAACAGAAATGTTAAAATACATTATGTGGTAATAATGGAAGAATTAAGGTAGCTTTGTTACAAAACAAAGAAGTAATGAAAATTTCTTGTCATTCTGCAACTGTAAAATCAACCTCGAGTGACATATCTGAGAGAAAAGAGATTACAAAGCAAACTGTATCTCTCCTCAGTCATTGCATCAAGAAAACATTATTTGATTTCAAAATAGCAGATTTCACTGACAAAAAAATTATTCAGGACAACATTGTGAACCTAATTCTGTAAATCAACAGTTTCAAACCAGCAGTCCAGTATATCTTGGTGCCTTAACGAGAGATGCAACTTTTGTAGGAATATTAAAGATTCAGACAGTTCATTCAGGTACTAAGTCTGCTTCTGACTTGTTTGCTTCAAGGACATTTTGTTAGATTTTCAAACAACTGTATTGTTTTTTCTTTTGTTAGCTTTTCCTCCCTCCATGCCTGTTACTGGCATGGGCTTTATTACCCATTTGTTCCCTTTATGAGTGAATGCCTGACTCCGGCATGGTTACCATCAAGGCATCAGAGAAGTTTTTCCTTGTACCCCCTGTATTATTTCTCCTGTCCATGACCACAAGGTCTCAAGGATAACGCAATGGGGCAGTGTGAGGGTTTGCAGTCCACTTCCTGAAGTGCCCCTCCCCCGCTCCAAACAGACATTCCCGTCTATCCTCCACACATGCTCTGAAGTACACACCCAACAATAGAGGTGAATAGGCTCTGCCTCTCCACTCATTACTTTCTGCAGCCCACTCCCCATGCTCCTGAGTCACTAATCTTAAGACTTCGACCCTCTGTGCCACAGAGAAGGAGCAACTACACTGTCTTCAATATTCTGAAAGCAGCAAAATCACAATATAATGTTAATTTGCGGAAATGCCAGGATTCATTCTACTCATATTCCACTAGAAATCAGAGAACGGGTATATGCATACTATGTGCAATTGTTAACATTTTTAACAACAGAAGACAGTTTTCTTTCCTTGATGAAACCCCTGCTGTTTACATTTTATTTCTTTTAATATCAAATATTCAACCAAGTCATCCTGAGAAGCAGACAGAATCTTCAACTAACTCTTTTCAGATGCAGTTTCTTCAAAAACTTTTGAACATTTCTTCAAGGGTACAATTTTTGTTGCCTTTGGTTATTCTGATAATAGAGAAATGTTTAAAATTACTTTTTATTTCAATAAGATATCATTGCTCTAATTTGTATTTTATATAATCATTTTTAACTTTGCTATCTTTTTCTGTTTATGAGTTATTAGCTGTAGAGAACTAACCTACAATGACTTTGTTGCAGCTACCTATCCTATGAGTTTACTGTATTTTAAGCAGGAATATTTCATTTTAATAGCGAACTGTTTGGAGGTGCATGGAACACAATCATTATACTCTGAAATCAAGAAAAAGATAAACTTAAGTACATTTCAGAAATTCCTAGTGTGATACCCAATCCTGACAGTAATTAAAGGTGCTTTACAAAAGCTTATTAAGCAAAAGGATTCCCCATTAAGATCAGGACTCATGACAGGGACTAACCATGGGCAATGCAGACTGGGAAAGAACAGCAGAAGGTAAAAGAGCTTTAAAACCTGTTAGATACATCCCTTTGACACACTTATAAACAAAACGTGTGGAAGAGTGAAGTCTCTAACAGCTTTAAAAGCCATTTGTTCTTCGCAGAGAGACTTAGTTTCTGCCTGTACTGTCTGTTTGACAGCACTGAGTGTCTTCATGGTTTCAAAGGCTTTGCATTCCTACACATTTTGTTCTTTTCTGTAATGGGTAAGACATGGAACAGGTAAGGCTTTAAACACTACAAAGAATTGTAATTAGATCTTACTGATCATAACTACTATTATTTGTTCTTGACAGCCAAGATTTACCTCTCACACTTCACTTTCAATGTGAATTTCTTGGAAACTATGTCTTGAATACTTTAAAGTTAGTTTTGGTCAGAAAACCAAATCATAATCCTCTGTGTAGTGCATGAAACATCATGAGTGTGCTTTGAAATCTGGACAAATATAAATTTAAGTTCCTATTTGAAGTCCCTAATGTGATACAGGATTTTAACAGTGCTTAGGGGTGTTTAACAAAAGATTGGTAAGCACACCAAAGTGCTGTTACAAATAAGGTTTGGGCTAGGGACTAACAGTTAACAGTGCTGACCATCAAAGAACAGTAGCAGAAGGGAGAAGTGCTTTCACATCTATTAGATGCTTCCTTCTGCCACACTTAAACAAAAGGATAGTAGAACAAAGTGTCTAAACAGCTTTTGAAGCCCTTCATTGTCCACAGAGACACTTATTTGGCAGTGCAAAGTATTCTTTCAGCTTTCAAGGGTTTTGAAAGCCAGTAAAACACATCATGCTCCTACACTTTTTTATTTTCTATAATTTGTAGTACATGGAGCAGGTAGAGCTGCTTGCACTGCAAAGAATTATGATCAAATCTCACCAATTATAACCATAATTATGGTGTTCTCAACATGGATGCCAAGATTCACCTGTCAAGATTAGCTGACAAAGTGAGTTTCTTGGCATTCATGTCTCAAACACATATTAAGTTAAGACTGGAGACCCGATTGCAATCCTGTTTTTCTGACCATACTGTGGTTACTTTGCATCGCTTTTATTTATTTATTTATTTTATTTATTTTACATTTGTTGACCTGGATAGTCCTACTGGATACTTGTCCATTTTCAACAAAGGCCTGGGGAGAAAAGCTCCATAAATACATACAGGAAAACTGTTACATTAATCAAGTTAAAGCACTGTTACAGATACAATACATAGGATAAAACTCGTTCATTCTGTCATATATAAATATGATTTGGTATAGAGTAACTATTAGGAAGAAATGTAGGGGAGGTCAAAAGACCTCTTTAGCACATGTTTATATTGCCAGAGTTAATCAAGATTTTGGAACTTTTTAGTCATGTCATTGCAAACCATGAGTGAAACAACTGCATGTTTACCTCATTTGTTTTTCATTTCATTTATCATCTACATACATAAATAGAATGCCCCTCTCTTATTAATACTGACATGACATCTACACATTAACATAAATAGTGTATAGCTTTTGTTGTTCATAGAACATAAGTTATGCCAAAGCAGTTTATTAAAACAATAATCTTTATGGATTATTACATTTCTATTTTATAGAATTGTAGGAATTACCAGGCAGTAGAGTCACAAGACTGTTTACACCTTGCTAGTTCCCACTTTCATGTTATCTCCCGCTTCTTAAGAAGCAAAATGCAGATCAGTCCCGAAGATAAAAATTACCCATATAGTTGGCATGAGCAGCACAATCAACTTTCATTTTTCTGTTTTGTATATGGACTAAGGGTGATTCGCCAATAATAGCCATCACAGTTGATATGGCACCCAACCTCATGTAATCCATCCAGGTTTAATTTGAAGGATAATAGGATGTCACTTTGTTTAACTTGCAAGAGAGGTTTGTTCCAGTGGTGGGGTCGGCTTTGGGTAGTCAATTTTTCTCTCCAACATGTTTTATTTCCATGCTGGTGGAGACTGAAGTCCCTAGTTATAGTATTAGTGAAGCTTTTTCACTTGCAAAGGTTCAAGAGATCAAGGAGGATTGGGTCCCTAATGTCACGGAATGCAAGTCATAGATCAGCATATAAGAAACAGAGAAGATGGACAGCACCTCAAACCTTTCCTGGTAAATCAGGATCTCACACCAAAAAACTTCTTGTTTAGTAACTTCTGGCCCCTTTCTAGTTGCTTAATAAGTCTAGAAAGGTGCATCCTGAAGATAACATTGTGTCAATACTTAGGGGAATGATAACTTCTTTTGACTTAGATGATATGGCTTTAGATATTGGTTGTAGTAGCAGGATTTTCTGACTACTGCTGCTAAGTGGTGGTCACAGGAGCGGGAATTATCAAACCAGGTTCCAAGATCCCCGACCACTTCATTGTTGAAGAAAAGAGCTTCTTGCAAAATGTGACAGTAATACATTTTTTTTCACATTTAGTTTTAGCCATTTTCAGTACACCACTTGTTTATGAGTGGTAGTTCCTGATGAGTTTCAGTTATCTACAAACTTAGTTAACCAAACGCCCTGATTCCTGGTATGGAGACTGATGAAGTAGATGCAGAAAAGGGGGAATCCCAGTACTAAGGCACCATCACAATTTCTGAGGTGGTGCCTGTCTCCTTAACTCTGTAGGTTCTATGTTCTAGCCAGTTAACTATCCACTTAACCATGTGTGGATTTACTTTTAAGGCACTTAACTTGTTTGTGGTGCCAGCATTGGATGTAGTGTCAAATGCTTTGGCCAGATCAAAATAAGCTCTGTGAACAGAATAATTACTGTTTAGAGCCTATGTGACGACCTCAAAAAAATTAACTAAATTGAGTAGGTAGGATCTCCATATGACAAAATCAGACTGAGCTGAGTTTAGCCTGATAAGGGTTTTGATATCATAGTTTATGAGGTCTGATATGAAGCATCCCATGGCTTTGCAAAATCAGACTACTCAGGGTAAGGAAGCTATAATTTTCTGGGTCTGTGGTAGGATCACTCTTGTGTAGGGACATCACAGTAGTGCAGGACACTTTGGGTACAAATCCTGTAAGCTAAACTCAGGTTAAACAGTGTAATAAGGGACATCATAAGGGCATGTTTGACAATATTAATTAGGCATCCAGGAAAAGTATCAAGGATCACGGAAGTATTATTTTTGGTTTTAGAAAGTATCATCAGTATGTGTTCCTTAGTGATACTATGAGGTGTAAGGTATTCAGGAATTTGCGAAATTAAGGTACTTGTTTGAGTATAGTTTGCACTAAATTTGTCAGTTAGCATATTTACTATGTCTACCGAGAATGAGAGGGTGGTGCCATTTTGGATAAGTTCAAACCACTGCTAGATGTTATTTCTTAACTTTCCTAATCTAACTAAAGAAGGATTTGTAATTGACTGCAGAAGTTAACTTAAGTTCAAGATTTGCCTTACTAGCAATGATAGTAGCTTTTAATTCCTTACTAATATTTTTGATGCAGTCTTTATATGAGGAATTTGTATCTGTTTTATGATGTAAGAAGTTTTTTTTTCTATTGTTAACGACTTTATTTAAGCTGTTTGAAAACCTGTAGTGTGTTCTTAAATGTCCCATTAATTTTGACTCTAATATTGATGGGACCATACAACAATGGATAGCATTCACTTGGAGTGGTCCAAGTGAGCCCACACCCATGATCTGACATTAGGAGAGAATGTAGCCTGGGCATAAGCACGAGCTATGTTTAAACACTAAATTAGGTGAATGGGAGAGGGAAAGAGTAGTATTAGCATGCTACATTAAAAGGGGGAAGTAGTAAGAGGGAATGTGCTAGAGACATGTGTGACGCCCCTGCACTGACCCAGTAATTAAGGAGCCTCAATCCTCACCACTAACACCAGTGAGGGACATGCACATTGGGAGGATAACAAGTATACACACAGTAAAGTACAATTTCCCTTAAGAGCACACAGAGATCACAGTAGGTCTGGGGCTGGTTTCTCCCTCTCACTCCAGATCCCCAATAAAACTCCCCACTGGCACAGCTATAGGGTTAAGATCTCAGCTAAGTGGTCAAGCCAAACCCTCCAGCACCCTCTCTGTCCAACCACTGCTTCGTGTCCCTGTCCAAGTAGCTGATATACACACACACTTTGAGATTTGATTTATATACAAACACACAGACACTCCTGGAGAAGGCTGGCATAGGTTTACTAGCTATGCCCCATTCTGCCCAGACTATAAGGTAGTAATCACTACCACCAGTCACCCTTTATCAGCTGCTTTAAGACCCTTCCCAAAGGGTGACCAATTCTGCTGTATATTACTATTATCCAAATGGTAATTGTGTCCAAGACTAAGGCTATTCAGGAGTGGCCTATACAGTGTCACCAAATATATATGCAAGTACTCTCGGAACTTAAATATCTCTATACAAACCAGCCACAATTAAAATGTTTAAATATATTTAATAATAAAGAATAAAAGCACAAGACAATACTCAATAACTCAACACAGTGACAGTAGAGTTCAGAACCACGTGAAATATTTTAAAACAACATTGCAGGACAGTCTTACATAAATACAGAAAACATCTGAACTAATCTTGCTATATTCCTATTTATCTCTAAGAGAGATAATATGATCTAAGTCTTACTTATATAGCCAGGTAAATACAGATGAGAAGTGCTGAAGATGGATCCAAGACAAGATACAGCATGCACAGACTTTCTCTCTGAGATAGTTCTTAAATTAATAATACACATTACTGCTGAGTTTGCTAGATGACATCACTATTTGACACCTGCTTCTAGTTCCCAGGCTAAACAGATACCAACAGAATTTAACATTTCTCTGTGAAAAATACTTCTTTCAGAAGTTGCCCAGAACTGGAAGTCATAAAAATGTTAAACATTACAGTTGAAACCTGTAATTATTTCTGTTTCCGGACAATAGAAAGAGCTCTTAGCTCTAGACATTCTGTCTTCTTGCTGAAACTGAGAGATAACACAGTCGTAAACAATGTCGACTTATTTTCTTGAGGGTTTGCAAGTTAACTCTGTATGTTCCAGCCTTTACCATCAAAACATACATTTGCATAGGCATATAGTTTATACACATTTCTGCTCTTTTCCAGCAGGGTACACTGTAGTTACATTCTTGAAGCTCAGCATATAACATACAGTTTTCTTACATTTGTAGGATAAGCATGCAAATCATATTACTGTCCAGAAATGACACAGAATTATTTAAAACAATTCCAGCTAGCTGGGCTGGCAGCCTTCACAACAAGATTTAATCTGCTGTATTATAGGAGAGAGATGGTGGAAGTGGGGACCATCCTGCAAATTAATATTAACATACTATATTATAAGGGGGAAATGAGAAGAGCAATACCTTATGAATGTGCATTGACATACTGTACGGCAAAAGAAAAGCAAGGTGGAGAGCTAACAGAGACACAAGAATTAGCATATTCTATTGCACAAGAGTGGGAGTTAAATAGGTTCAACCCTAGATATGAATACTTTGGTAGCTATAGTGTCTGTAATTTTAGTCTGCACTAGATGTGAATATGGTGATGTGCTGATAAATTAGTAATAAGGGTTTATATTTCAAATGCAGGAAAGATGAGTAATATATGTAAGAGTTTGAAATGCTGAGACTCATTGTGAGTCCTGGAATGTGAAGACTGAGTGACTGAAAATACAGACTTACTTATACTAAGTCCAAGATTGCCATTTCTTGGAGTATTCCCTTTTCCACATAGTATAACCGTCTCGTAGTTTATATGTGTATATGCATGTGTGTGTATGTATGTATGTATATGTATGTATATATATATATATATATATATATATATATATATATATATATATATATATATATGTATATATGGGTCTATGTTGTATTATCTGCAAAAGTGCATTATATCGAAAATGCACTTTCACGGAACAAAAACAGTAAAATGTAAAAAAAAAATAGCAAACTAAACAGTATTATGCAGGAGGGCAAGCCCCCCTGCACCCCCCACACACCCCCTACTTTATTATTCTCACTCCAAGATCACACTACAGAGGGGAAAAGGGAATATTCCCTTATCCTGTCTGTACTACAATCTCAACAGGAGTTTCCTTAGTTGTACATCAACAGTATATGTTGATGTACAACTAACAGTACATGCAAACTGCATGTTTTTTTTTCTTCAGCGAAAGTGCATTTTCGACAAAATGCACTTCGCTAAAGTGTGTTTGATAAAGTACGGTTCAACAATACAAATAGGACCCATATATATATATATATATATATATATATATATATATATATATATAAATAATAGATAGATTCATAGATTCATAGATTCATAGATTAGTACTAGGCTAGCTGCCCTTTTGAGCCATTTGAAGCCTAGCCAGTAAGCCCCTTGTGAGAATCAAACGCTGCACCTTGTCTCTTTAAGGTAAACACCTTAACCATTATGTCATCCTCCCACCATATATATGTATATATATATATATATATATATATATATATATATATATATATATATATATATATATATATATATATGGGTCCACCTGACAACGTCGACAGCTCAGAACGCCGACACTGAGAACACCGACGCCAGAAGATCGACAACTGAGAAGACCGACAGATGAAAACACCGACGCTGAGAACACCGACATGGGAAAAGGCTGTGTAAGTATGCGGTAGTGACGGACGTTAGGGTGCGAGTAAGGTAAGTGTGCGATATTGATGGTCTGTAGGGATAGGGGTGGGTTAAGTGAGTTAGGGTTAGGGCGCGGGTTAGGTAAGTGTGTGGTAGTGATAGTCTTTGGGTTAGGGGCGGGTTAAGTGAGTTAGGGTTAGGGCACGGGTTAGGTAAGTGTGCGGTAGTGATAGTCTTTGGGTTAGGGGGTTAAGTGAGTTAGGGTTAGGGCGGGTTAGGTAAGTGTGCGATAGTGACGGACGTTAGGGTTAGGGTTTGGGTTAAGGTTGTAGATAGTTGTGTATGTGAGGTTTAGTGTGGGTTTGTAAGGATTTTGGTGTGCTTGTGTTGTGTGTGTGCTTTTGGACAGGGGATTTGTTTTGTTTGTTGATTGTCATTATTATGGTGTGTTGGGCATGTGAGGTTTCGTATTTGTGAACTGTCGGTTATGTGGTGTCAGTGATTTCGTTGTCGGGCATGTGAGGTTTCGTGTTTGTGAACTGTCGGTTATGTGGTGTCGGTGATTTCGTTGTCGGTGTTGTGATGTGTCGGTGTTGTCAGGTAGACCCATATATATATATATATATATATATATATATATATATATATATATATATATATCTATATAAAATGTATGTATGTAAAAGTGTATTGTGTGTGTGTGTGTTTATGTTCAGGCAGTGTGAGGACCCCCCACACACACACATAAAAAATGTAAAGGAGAAAAGCAATGTACAGCGTTCATGATTTTCTGTCTTTTTTCAGGCTTCAGCTTTGTGAGTCTTAGCATTTCATTAGTGAAATGTGAGACATAAGCATAATGTTTCTACACTATTCCTATAGAGTTTCTCTACCCATTCCATCTGGGAAAGCCATCTGCTGTATATAACAGAGGTTTCATCTGTGCCATGAAGACATTTACTTGATTAATTCCTTATTTATGAAGCTGACATTATATGAACTAGTATTTGGCAGATCCAGATCACATAACATAAGCCATGCTATGCCACCTTTGAATTTTTGTATCAGTCCTAGACTAATTCACTGAAAATTTAGAAAAAGGTTGTATGGCCCATTAGTGTTCGTTCTTTAAATGTTTGCTTTAAGTAGTTAAAACAATCAGTTATCAGGGAATTAAGTGCCCTGAATTTACTGGCCCTCAAGTTAATTAACTGGAATTGAGGTAAAATCTCCTTGTAATCATCTGGGAAAAAGTAGTATCATTTCTTCATCTCATGCAGGAATATATACACATACAACACATGCTACACACACACACACACACACACACACACACACACACACACACACACACACACACACAAACAAAATCACTCATAAAGCACAAGCACATATGCACAAAGACATGCATAGGTTGCATTCTGAGGCTAAAGCATTGACAGACTATACCTGTTATCAGTTTGTTCTGACCTTAAGCTTGCAGTGAAGATGCATGACTTCTGTTAACAATGAATGAGCCCTTTCTCCTTTGTTTATTTAGACCACTGTAGTAGACATGGTGCACAATGTAGCAGACTGTATTTCCTGGATGAAGGAACATGGGCACAAATATGGAATACATGAGGCAAGTATAGTAATGTGTGTTGTTTGTTCATTATAATGCATTTATTTTGCTAAGTAGTGCTACACAGATGCTGTTGTCTTCATTGCTACGTTTCATAAAAAGCATTCTTTATTAAACATGTTTTTTTAATTCTAAACAGATTATTGGAAATGTTAAGAGGGAAGGAGTGGGAAGAAAATCAAAAGCAATCTTCAAGTAGAATATTAACGTGTTTAGTTTATGTTTTATTTACATTAGTCAGACTGGTAAGCCATGACTGGTATTTACTATCCAGAAATGCAAATCTTCAAAGTAAAATCAGGTATATTCGACTGCACTAGAGTATTTACAGCACTTTCTGCAAAGATCCTTTTCTAGTGGGAGGAACAGTTAGGTAACGTCTTCTTTCTTCCTCTCAGATGGCTTTTTAGTTCAGCTGCTGTCATGCTTGCAAGTTCATATCTCTTCTAACGTGTCATTAGAGAGTTCACGTGTTCAAAGTGTAAAGAGAACAGATTTCAAAGTGTATCTGCAGTAGTGTTTGTGTCTGGGACCTATTCACAATGTCGACAATCAAAAGTGCCCTGTGATCAGTGACTAGAGATGTTTGGACCTAAATTTGTATATAGACACTCGCAGGGATTAATGTGACACAGCAAAGCACTGGTCAGAGAACTTAATTTGTGATTTCAAGCCGGAGCAAGAAAGGCTAAAGACAAGAGAGTCAGATCCAAACCTAAACCCAAGCTTGAGTGTGCAATCATTCCACTTTTGGCACAGTGACCTCCATTATCCATATTAGAGTCATCATTCTCTGCATCATCTGTGAAAACTACAGAGATGATCAGAGAGACACCCCCCTCCCAAATCTACCCATGCAATAAGACCTAGGGAATGGCTGCTTCATTATCCCATGTACAGGATTAAGGTCCTGTTCCACAAGACTAAAAGGAGTGGCCCTTCAAGTCCCTGGAGCAGATCTGTTGGTCTGAATGCAAGTCTGGGGAACTGATTCCCTTTGCTTCCCTCTGAGTTATAGATCATTCAAAGGTGAGGTTTGAAGTGGTCCCTACAGTACTTCCCAGTACCAGATCCAGGTGCTTGGCTTTCCCTGGCCCTGTACTGGAATTTGCACTTTGTTTAGTTCATGGAGGAAGATGTATGAGTGGGTGTGAAAAAAAATACTGGCACTGTGTTTTGTAGGGGCCTCATGTACCCTAACCATATCTACAGAATGAGCTCCCCCCCAAAAAAATTTGACCATTATGTTACTCATCTTTGTGACACACTTTGCCTTCCCATCTCGGGCACTGACTGGTTGAGACAGTCGCCTTATCCCTGTGGCTGTTCAGCTGTATACAAGTCAGAAAAGAAAGAAAGCTGTGTTCTGGCAATATAGATAATGAATTGTCATTTGCTGATAGTTAACTTCCCATGAATTTTGGGCCCACTGTCTCTGATGTTGATCTGGCCATTTGTCAAATCTCTGCCCATTCGTTCGTAACCAGGCAAGAGTGAATTATGGCATGGCCATCATATAGGCAGCCATTGGGGTAATTTTGCCTTGTGCTTTAATATGCTCCTTGAGTGCTGAATAAATGATGCAGAGGTGAGGGTGCAGTGAATGTAGAGTGTGAACTTCATTTGCTTCAATAGGTGATGTATTGCTTCAGATAACCCCACACTCCCTAAGTGGATAGCTTCCACTAGGACCCTCAACACCACTGAGGATACATTAGTGGAAGTTGCACCTCATACCACCAACCTCACAGTTCTTCCCCTTTCTTGAATGGCTCCGGCAGTGCATGGACTACCAGTCGAGCCTGAATAGGCTGTGTCATTGTCAGGGCTCCATCCCACTATACCATGGGATCAACTGCATGAACTTGTTCTTTGGCAAAGCCCTCAGGCTTATAAAGTCCATCTCTGTTCTTCTCATCCAGAGTGCATAACTATATCTGTATGAGATAGAAGAAGGAAGAAACGCAAGTTAAATCCCCAAGCCACTTTTATGAAGGATACTGTCTGCTACTTGGAAAGCTCCAAACTCAGATTTTTAAAAACTCGTACACTGATCTTGAGTGGTCTATAGTTCTCACCACATGTCCTACAAGGTAGTTAGAGTATAGAGCTAGAGAAGTTTCTTTAATGGTATGGTTATCAAAACACTTTGTCACTCTACCACCTAACGAAGTAGGAACTTATAGAGTTGGTCAGGAAACTAATCCATTCCTTTCTGACTCTGGGATTGGAGGCACTAGATATCCTATCCCACATGTCCCATTTCAGGTCTTTCCTTATGGCAAAGCAATTCTTCCAAAAGTTTTCTTCCCTTCCTAACTGTGAGGATTGGGTAGGTATGAAGTTGCTAGATAATACTGTATTTTCAGTGGCCTTTCATACAGATTGCCGAACATTTACAGAATATAATCACTGGCTCATTGATAAGCCATACTAGGCCTTTTGGATGATGCTTTTAAAGGTGAGACTGCCTTTAGGGTGCTGTTTCAGGAGATCACCTAAGATGTCCAAACCAAGTGCAGGGCAATTTTTATTATACAGGGCACACATAACTACTGTGCTTTTCCTTTCTTCAAGACATTGTAGTGTATTAGAAAGAAAACTAAGTATCACAGCAAACTGGATGTTGGGCAGTTCATTTAAATGTACTGAAATAAACCAGGATTTTAATTACAAAGTAATGAAAACACACATTCAAACAATGTCAAAAGAAGATTTTTTTTGTTTGAAGCAAGCCCCTACATGCACAAGTTGAGGGGCTGTTTATATAAGCAGCATTTGTTGTGAGATACATATACCTGCCATATTTGTAAGGAACAGGTCAAGAACATTTTGACCTCTAGTGGCCTATATGAATATTTAATCCAGAATTTTTTATTTATGAACTAGAGGAATTTTTGAGTGTAGCCTATATTTCAGGTATAAGTCTCTCAGTTCATTGACTGGTAGTTACCCAGGATGATGGTGTTTTAGTGTATGTGGAGTTCATACAATGTATTTAAGAACTGGAGGTCAGTGAAGGGTTCAACAAGGGGTGATCTAATAGTTGGTATTATTTAGGCTGGGTGAATCACAATAAGTTTGGTATGATGGCCTCTGGGAATCTGCCTTGATGTAACGTGAGCTTTAAAATATGTATACTTGTATACTCCACCACAGTTTCCATCAGGTCTAAAGGTGTGGTAAGTGCAAAACCATGGTGTAGTGGGGGTGCTTGCTGCACTCTTGAACCAGGATTCAGTAATACTATTAAGACATGAATTTGCTCCAAATACAGGAGGGTTTCAAAGTCTGATAATTTGTTGTTTGGAATCCTAGCATTGAGCAGCACCACATTGTTATTGTTATGTTTGCTGTTTTTTTTTTTTTTTTTTTTTTTTTTTTTGAGGTTACAAATTTCACTAGTTGGACTCTGCCTAAAATGGCAGCATGGGAGCAGCAAAGGCTTTTGTTATAGTGGCAGTTATCAGAGAATATATGTAAGATTCTGCTGTGATATTAAGGAGAGGATCAAAATAAGACTTGTTAAACTATTAATTTGATTATGCATAATAAATATGGGTAGCATTAAGTTGTGTTTAGAAGTTTTATATTTATATTTATATTTCATTAACTTGTAGAAATCTTAATGCCAGAGCTATGTGAGCAGAAACTTGCCCACACAGGGATATAAAAGCAAGAATGACTGTGAATAGTGATTTATGGAGAGCTGCGATGGTTGTCAGAGGAAATCTGTGAGACATTACTGCCTGTTATGTGAATGGAGGGGTGTGGGATTGGAAAGAGTCAGCTTGAAGACACAAGACAGTTGTAGGCAGACTGATGATGTGTTTAGAAGTGTTCTGCATGCAAACAACATGTTATATTTGGGGAGAGTGTGTAAGGGTTGAGTGGAAGATGGGGTTTACAGTTCATTATGTGGTACATAGGAGAGCTGACTAACCAAACAAAGGGACACAGTGGTATTTAGTGGTGTATCAGGTCAGAGACGGTAAGGGTGCCTATGTTTCAGTTGCTGAATATGAAGAAAATTGAGCAGGGGTATTGGCAAGGAAAGTTTCTGTGCTGATGTGGAACAGTTGTAACAAGGGGGGGGCAGGAAAAATACTTGAGGTGCTGGTAAATAATGATGAGGCAGGTAATGTGGGGGAAGTTGGGAATTGTAAGGGGGAGTAGATGGGTTCTCTGATGACTGAGGTTGCAGTTATAGTAGGAACATTTAACAGACCTAATGTTGAAGAGGGAGAGGTGTTTAGAGACTATTTTGCACAGGCAAAGAGGCTGGGGAAGGAAGGGGACAGAGTAGTGATAAGCAGTTTATTTAACGTGATAATCAACCTTGAAAGGGATTATGTTGTTTGGAGAAACAGGAGTTCCATAATAGTAGCCAAACAGATCTGATAGGCTTGATGAGTGTGATATTAGTGAATGTCTAGAGAGTAGTGAAAGGAGACAGCTTTCACTCTAAAGGGATAAGAAGAGTTAGATACGTACAATAGATTGTTTTTTGTTGATAGTAATGACAGGGAAGGTAGAAGCAGTAGAAATAGAAGGCACCCTAGAACACCAAAAAGGAAAAAAACTAAGGGTAATGCTGCTCAATGCCAGAAGTCTCAATCTCAAGATGCACGCACTCGAGGCCCTTCTCAATATGGAGAACATTGATGTCTGTGCTGTGACAGAAACCTGGTTCAAGGCTCCTGAGAGCACCCCAGCACTAACAGGTTTCACCTCATATCATACGTTCCGGCCCCAAAATCCGGACAACACCAAGAAAGGAGGGGGGGTGTCCATATTCATAAAGGACACCCACACCTCAAGGTTGGTGGCAATGCACGATGCATCGGAGACCATCCAGGTGCAATTAACCATAGGCAAGACTGCTCTGCAATTTGTAGCATGTTACAGGCCACCCTCTCAAACTCAGGAACCTCACATGGCCTTCCTGAAAACATTGGAGGGATAAATGTATCTCCAAACACCATCATACTAGGTGACTTCAACTACCCTAATATAGACTGGGAACACTACTCAAGCCCGAACACTCTAACCCAAAGATTCCTGGAGTTCATAAACTCAAATGCCATGGAACAACTAGTCACCATCCCCACAAGAGGTGAAAACATACTTGATCTCATCATCACGAACATGGGATCAAAATGTTCAACACCGAAGTATACCCCTCACTGGTGAGTTCAGATCATAAACTAATCTCGCTGGAGGTCCTCATCCCGCCCCCCCCTGAAACAAAAAGACCACAGTGAAAAACTTCTCAAAAGCCGATTTCACACTTCTAAAAACTAGTGTGGCCTCCTTTAAGGCCCCTGAGCCAGTGGTAAACATTACTCAAACCGCTGAATCACTTACAAATGCCTTCTACCAGCACCTACAGGACTGCATGGATCAGGCAATCCCAAACAAAACTAAGACTCTCTGTACCAAAGGCAAGCGTCCAGTCTGGTGGACCCCAGCCATAAACAAGCTCTACAACAAAAGGAGGAAGCTACTACAAGATAGAGCAAAATCCTTGAAAGGTAAGACACCTTTGATCATTATAAGTAAAAAACTAAGAGCTCTCATAAAATCATCCAAGGCAAATTTTGAGAGAAAAATCGCCAAGGACTCTAAAGACAATCATAAGGCCTTCTTTAGCTATGTTAGAAACCTAGGAGGAAACTCCCAGATATGCTCAGAATTAGTTCAAAATGATGTGAAAATTACTGAACCTACACACATTGCTAACATACTGGCTGACAGGTTCAGTGCAAACTTCTCCCCCCCAAAAGGAGAGATATCTATTCCAGAGGATTGTAGCCCCCCAAACATCTCCAACGCCCAGGTGAGAACTGCCCTCACTAAGGCAAAAAACACAGCATCCATGGTTCATGAACTCAACGAGGAATTAAACCCACAGTTAGGACAGCTGTTTAATCTTAGCCTCACCTCAGGAACTGTGGTCCCACTTCATAAGGGCGGTGCCTCCACAGACCCTGGAAATTACTGCCCCATTAGCTTGACAAGCCTTATCTGCAAAGCCATGGAGAGGATCATAATGGAACTCATAAATAAAGACATAGGGAACTTGCAGACTTTGGGTCCAACCCAGTTTGGCTTTGTCAAAGGCAGATCCTGCCTCTTAAACTTGGTTGACTTTTTCGAGACAGTCACCAAGGCCATTGATGAGGAAAGGCAGTCCATACAGCCTACCTCGACCTGGCAAAGGCCTTGACACAATACCCCACTCAGGTATCATCGAAAAACTCATCAGCTTGAATGTAAACCCATACATCACAAGATGGGTTGCAAACTGGCATAGCGCCAGAACCCACAGGGTCAGAGTTGCTGGAGCCATGTCAGACTCAAAGCCTGTCACAAGTGGTGTCCCACAGGGCTCAGTCCTGGGTCCACTCTTGTTCGGCATCTACTTTTCTGAAGTACAAGCAAACACAGGAGGGTTATGGCTGACAAAGTTTGCAGATGACTGCGCCATAGTCGAAAACACATCTGACACAGATATCCTCCAGAAGGGCCTCACAGAAACGGATAACTGGTGCCAGAGCCATGGCCTGAAGTTAAACGCCAAAAATGCATAGTCATACCCTTCGGGAAAAACAAGGTTACTAGCTACCATATAGGTGACAATCCACTGAGCACAGAAAAAGTCATCAGGGATCTGGGGACCCAAGTTGACAGTAGTCTGTTTGACACTCATGTTGCTAAAGTAGTTAGGAAAACCTTCTATATCGCCCACCTGATCATGAAGGGATTCACATCTAGATCAAGGGAGGTCATCGTCCCCTGTACTCATCACTCATTAGACCTATGATTGAGTACAATGCCCGAATGTATCTGACCAGACACCTGATGCAGCTTGAAAGGCCCCAAAAGTTCCTCACCAAAAGGATAAAGGGTCTCAAAATATGTCTTATGCTGCCCGACTGAAAGAACTCCAGCTTTATTCAGTCTCATACCGCTTGCTCAGAGGTGACCTGTGCCTGACATATAAGGCCATGTCAAACCCAGATTTGATGAATATGCTTCACCTCAAAAATCTAGATCCCTCAGAACCACAAGGCGGGAGACTTAAACCTTGACACGGTTATAAATAGAACGTGCTGGAGGGACAGATTCATCACCCAGAGACTCCCTATGCTGTGGAACAAAATCCCGGTACATGTGAGGCAGAGCACCTCGCTGGCCTTGTTCAAGAGGAATCTTGACCAATGGATGGGAGATCGCAGATATACCCCAGGGATTACTTCAGTGTCACTGCTTGACAGAGGCACAGAAAAATGATAGGCATAGTTTTTATTCAAACTAAAGGGGTGGCGAAAGCCACATAACTATGGGCTAGGCTTATAAATGCCCTTGGGCAGATAGCCTAGTATGAACCTATGAACCTATGAACCTAAGATGTATTTCAGATCATGGACACATTAGGATGGTATGAAGGAGTTTTAACGAAAGAAAGTAAATGGGTATCCATGGAAATGAAAGGATGAGAATAGATAACAGGATGGTAAAACTAGAGATTGCAGGAAAATATAAGGAAAGAAGGCATTGAGCTAGTACAGTGGGAAAGTAAGTTAAGAGCAGCATAAATATGAAGAATTATGTACAGGCAAGCACAATAAATAAAATGGTAAGGAAGCAAGGGCAACCTTAGAGGAAGGATATCGGAGGGGATAAAATATATATTTTAGGGCTATAGGTGAAAGTACGTTAGAATTACTGTTTGAGAAAAGAAGAGCACTGTGATGTGAGAAAGATAAGCTTCTTACCTGGAAGAGAATGGACAGGAAGGAATACATTACAGTGTGTGCTGTGTTAATAATAAGAAGGGAGTGTGCAAAGTGGTGGCGATAGGAAAGGTGTTTCAGGAATCATGTCAGGGGTTTACCAGATAAATGGTGAAGGTAGTGCTGAGAATAAGGCAGCTATGTGTTGGATGAGTATACACAGCCAGGCACTGGATAAGAGGCAAATGGGGGAATTTGGAAAAAATGTGAAAATTGGGAGATAATGACAAAAATACATCTTTTAACTTCAGCAAAGCTTCATGTCCAGTTTTCCAGCATATATCTGTAAGAAGGTAGAATTGGAAGTGGCACAGGTATTAAGTCAAATCATTTCAAGAAGTACTGTAAGACAGAGCTTTTTCTAATCTTAATGAAGAATGCATTGCTGATTGTTAGCAAAAGGTAGGGGAGGGCCTAAAGGACCTTGCTAATTTTCATTCTATCTCATCAATAAATGCAGTTGCCAAGAATTTCTAATTGGTGTTTACAACAAGGCTGGAGAAAGAAGTCCCACAATTTATTGAAACTGGGAATGTATGTTTTTATTAAGGGAAGGACAACCACCTGGCTGTGTGACCATTGTCTCTAGGTGATAGTCACTGGTGATGTGACACCCTAATCCTATGTACAAAGTAGAAAAAAGGGGCTGATGCTAATCTACAGATAACTGAAATAGGCTAATGGTGCTTGAGGAATGCATGGACAAGTCTGTGAATAGCAAAGGCAGTGTTCCTATTTGAAATTAAGTAAGCTTTTTGACATGGGTGACTGAGAGATCATAGCTGTGATTATAGTGGGAGCTAAATTTAGGCATTTAACAATGTGACCAAGGCATTTGAAGTAGATTTAAGTTTTCAGTGTATGGTGAAAGTGATAATGTCAGATAAGGAAAAGGAATGAGACAAGGGTGCTTGCTCCAACTATTTTTCCCTCTGCATCATTCTTTTGGCACTCTGCCCAGTGCCCCACATCTATTGCTATGTCTACCAGTTGCCTACTTTCCCCCAGACTTTCTCTAATAGTGGTGGAGCTGACACAGAGCTTAAAGATGTACTGGGGGACTGACTAACTACAGTGGATATAAATGGTTTACACACCCCTGTTAAAATGCCAGGTTTTGTGATATAAAAAATGAGACCATAATAAAAAATGTAACATATAACCTGTACAGTTCAATTGAAAAACAAACAAATCTGTTAGAGGAAAAAAAATATAAAACAAAAAACATACAGTAAGCTGGTTGCATAAGTGTGCACACCCTTAAACTAATACTTTGTTGAAGCACCTTTTGATTTAATTACAGCATTCAGTCTTCTTGGGTACACACCTGCCATCAAGTAAAGAGACTCTGATTAACCCCAAATAAAGTTCAGCTGTCCTAGTAGGATTTCCCTGTCATCTACTCAGCTGCCTGCTGCAGCAAAAGCCATGGTTCACAGAGACCTTACAAAGCATCAAATAGATCTCATTGTTGAAGGGTATCAGTCAGGAGAAGGGTACAAAATAATTTCTACAGCATAGGATATACAACGGAACACAGTGAAGAGAGTCATCAAAAAATGGAGAAAATATGGGACACCAGCGACATTGCAAAGAACTGGACGTCCCTCCAAAATTGATGAAAAGACAAGATGAAAACTGGTCAGGGAGGTTGCCAAGAGACCTAAAGCAACACTGAAGGAGCTACAGGAATTTCTGACAAGTAATGGTTGTGTCCTACATGTGACAACAATCTCTCGTATTCTGCATATGTCTGGGCTGTGGGGTAGGGTTGCAAGATGGAAGCGTTTTCTTACACAGAAATACATCCAGCCCCAGCTAAAATTTGCAAAACAATATAGCAAGTCTCCCAAAAGCATCTGGGAAAATGTCTTATGGTCTGATGAGACCAAGATTGAACTTTTTGGCCACAATTCCAAAAGGTATGTTTGGCGCAAAAACAACACTTTGCATCACCAAAAGAACACCATCCTCACGGTGAAGCATGGTGGTGGCAGTATCATGCTTTGGGGTTGCTTTTCTTCAGCTAGAACTGGGGCTTTAGTCAAGGTGGAGGGAATTATGAACAGTTCCAAATACCAGTCACTTTCGGCCAAAAACCTTCAGGCGTCTGATAGAAAGATGAAGAGGAATTTCACCTTTCAACATGACAATGACCCCAAGCATACATCCAAATCAACAAAAGAATGGCTTCACCAGAAGAAAATTAAAGTTTTGGAATGGCCCAGCCAGAGCCCAGACCTTAATCCAATAGACAAACTGTGGGGTGACC